>NW_027139455.1:83308-199335 GCF_035084215.1 Heptranchias perlo
ACTGATATATCCCACACCCCTCACTGCAACACTGATTTACCCCACACCCCTCACTGTAACACTGATTTACCCCACACCCCTGACTGTAACTCTGATATCCCCCACACCCCTCACTGTAACACTGATTTACCCCACACCCCTCACTGTAACACTGATATATCCCACACCCCTCACTGTAACACTGATATACCCCACACCCCTCACTGTAACACTGATATATCCCACACCCCTCACTGTAACACTGATGTACCCCACACCCCTGACTGTAACTCTGATATACCCCACACCCCTCACTGTAATACTGATATACCTCACACCCCTCACTGTAACACTGATATACCCCACACCCCTCACTGTAACACTGATATATCCCACACCCCTCACTGTAACACTGATATACCCCACACCCCTCACTCTAACACTGATATACCCCACACCCCTCACTGTAACACTGATATACCCCACACCCCTCACTCTAACACTGATATACCCCACACCCCTCACTGTAACACTGATATACCCCACACCCCTCCCTGTAACACTGATATATCCCACACCCCTCACTGTAACACTGATATACCCCACACCCCTCACTGTAACACTGATATATCCCACACCCCTCACTGTAACACTGATATACCCCACACCCCTCACTGTAACACTGATATACCCCACACCCCTCACTGTAACACCGATATACCCCACACCCCTCACTGTAACTCTGATATACCCCACACCCCTCACTGTAACACTGATATACCCCACACCCCTCACTGTAACACTGATATACCCCACACCCCTCACTGTAACACTGATATACCCCACACCCCTCACTGTAACACTGATATACCCCACACCCCTCACTGTAACACTCTGATATATCCCACACCCCTCACTGTAACACTGATATATCCCACCCCTCACTGTAACACTGATATACCCCACACCCCTCACTGTAACTCTGATATACCCCACACCCCTCACTGTAACACTGATATACCCCACACCTCTCACTGTAACTCTGATATACCCCACACCCCTCACTGTAACACTGATATATCCCACACCCCTCACTGTAACACCGATATACCCCACAACCCTCACTGTAACACTGATATACCCCACACCCCTCACTGTAACACTGATATACCCCACACCCCTCACTGTAACACTGATATACCCCACACCCCTCACTGTAACACTGATATATCCCACACCCCTCACTGTAATACTGATATACCCCACACCCCTCACTGTAACACTGATATACCCCACACCCCTCACTGTAACACTCTGATATACCCCACACCCCTCACTGTAACACTGATATACCCCACACCCCTCACTGTAACTCTGATATACCCCACACCCCTCACTGTAACACTCTGATATACCCCACACCCCTCACTGTAGCACTGATATACCCCACACCCCTCACTGTAACACTCTGATATACCCCACACCCCTCACTGTCACACTGATATATCCCACACCCCTCACTGCAACACTCTGATATATCCCACACCCCTCACTGTATCACTCTGATATACCCCACACCCCTCACTGTAACACTGATATACCCCACACCCCTCACTGTAATACTGATATACCCCACACCCCTCACTGTAATACAGATATACCCCACACCCCTCACTGTAACACTGATATACCCCACACCCCTCATGGGAATGCTGATATACCCCACACCCCTCACTGTAACACTCTGATATACCTCACACCCCTCACTGTAACACTGATATACCCCACACCCCTCACTGTAACACTGATGTACCCCACACCCCTCATGGGAATGCTGATATACCCCACACCCCTCACTGTAACACTGATATACCCCACACCCCTCACTGTAACACTGATGTACCTCACACCCCTCACTGTAACACTGATATATCCCACATCCCTCACTGTAACACCGATATACCCCACACCCCTCACTGAAACACCGATATACCCCACACCCCTCACTGTAACACTGATGTACCTCACACCCCTCACTGAAACACTGATATACCCCACACCCCTCACTGTAACACTGATGTACCTCACACCCCTCACTGTAACACTGATATATCCCACATCCCTCACTGTAACACCGATATACCCCACACCCCTCACTGAAACACCGATATACCCCACACCCCTCACTGTAACACTGATATACCCCACACCCCTCACTGTAACACCGATATACCCCACACCCCTCACTGTAACACTGATATATCCCACACCCCTCACTGTAACACTGATATACCCCACACCCCTCACTGTAACACTGATATACCCCACACCCCTCACTGTAACACTGATATACCCCACACCCCTCACTGTAACACTGATATATCCCACACCCCTCACTGTAACACCGATATACCCCACACCCCTCACTGTAAAACTGATATATCCCACACCCCTCACTGTAACACTGATATACCCCACACCCCTCACTGTAACACTGATATACCCCACACCCCTCACTGTAACACCGATATACCCCACACCCCTCACTGTAACACTGATATACCCCACACCCCTCCCTGTAACACTGATATACCCCACACCCCCTCACTGTAACACTGATATACCCCACACCCCTCACTGTAACACCGATATACCCCACACCCCTCACTGTAACTCTGATATACCCCACACCCCTCACTGTAACTCTCTGATATACCCCACACCCCTCACTGTAACACTGATATACCCCACACCCCTCACTGTAACACTGATATACCCCACACCCCTCACTGTAACACTGATATACCCCACACCCCTCACTGTAACACTCTGATAAACCCCACACCCCTCACTGTAACACTGATATACCCCACACCCCTCACTGTAACACTGATATACCCCACACCCCTCACTGTAACACCGATATACCCCACACCCCTCACTGTAACACTGATATACCCCACACCCCTCCCTGTAACACTGATATACCCCACACCCCCTCACTGTAACACTGATATACCCCACACCCCTCACTGTAACACCGATATACCCCACACCCCTCACTGTAACTCTGATATACCCCACACCCCTCACTGTAACTCTCTGATATACCCCACACCCCTCACTGTAACACTGATATACCCCACACCCCTCACTGTAACACTGATATACCCCACACCCCTCACTGTAACACTGATATATCCCACACCCCTCACTGTAACACTCTGATATATCCCACACCCCTCACTGTAACTCTCTGATATACCCCACACCCCTCACTGTAACACTGATATACCCCACACCCCTCACTGTAACTCTCTGTGTGCCCCTGATTGAGGAGGGGTAGACTATTGCTGAGGGTCAGATGTTGTTACCACCCTGCCGGAGTTTGCCGGTGATGGGGGCCCTGACACTTACCCGGTTTTCTCCCCAAATTGTGCGTGGAGCTGTGACTCTGGAAACTCTCGGAGCTGTCCCATGTACTTGATGTTCAGGAGCTCTGCGATGGTCTCCCCCAGCTTCCCGCCGAGGTTACGTCTGATCAAGAACAGAGGGGTGAGAGAGAAAGAACCATCAGTGGGCATGAAGGGAGCGGGCCGGGAGATGGCCAGAGTCAGCCAATGCAGAGAGGTTTGGGAGGGGCTCCGTCCCCTCCGGGTTTACGCGCGTCTCTCTGACCCAAGTGAATGGGCTTCAAGTGTGAGGCGAGGCAGTGATGCTCAATGGGATATTCAACCATGGGGGGAACCTCATGCAATTCACACATTCTCTCTGGGTTTAATCCTGACTATCGCACAGCACCCAGAGACCCCCCAACCTCAATACCTACGACCGAGAACCCCCCCACCCAGAGACCCCCCACCGAGAACCCCCCCACCCAGAGACCCCCCAACCTCAATACCTCCGACCGAGAACTCCCCCCACCCAGAGACCCCCCACCGAGAACCCCCCCACCCAGAGACCCCCCAACCTCAATACCTACTACCGAGAACCCCCCCACCCAGAGACCCCCCACCGAGAACTCCCCCCACCCAGAGACCCCCCACCGAGAACCCCCCCACCCAGAGACCCCCCACCGAGAACTCCCCCCACCCAGAGACCCCCCACCAAGAACTCCCCCCACCCAGAGACCCCCCCACCGAGAACTCCCCCCACACAGAGACCCCCCCACCGAGAACTCCCCCCACACAGAGACCCCCCCCAACCTCAATACCTACGACCGAGAACCCCCCCACCCAGAGACCCCCCACCGAGAACTCCCCCCACACAGAGACCCCCCCCACCGAGAACCCCCCCACCCAGAGACTCCCCACCGAGAACCCCCCCACCCAGAGACTCCCCACTGAGAACCCCCCCACCCAGAGACTCCCCACCGAGAACCCCCCCACCCAGAGACCCCCCACCGAGAACTCCCCCCACCCAGAGACCCCCCCACCGAGAACCCCCCCACCCAGAGACTCCCCACCGAGAACCCCCCACCCAGAGACCCCCCACCGAGAACTCCCCCCACCCAGAGACCCCCCCACCGAGAACCCCCCCACCCAGAGACCCCCCACCGAGAACCCCCCCACCCAGAGACCCCCCCACCGAGAACCCCCCCACCCAGAGACCCCCCACCGAGAACCCCCCCACCCAGAGACCCCCCACCGAGAACCCCCCCACCCAGAGACTCCCCACCGAGAACTCCCCCCACCCAGAGACCCCCCACCCAGAGAACTCCCCCCACCTCAATAACCACTACCGTGAAACCCCCACCGAGAACCCCCCCACCCAGAGACCCCCCCATCAAGAACCCCCCAACCCAGAGACCCCCCCCACCAAGGACCCCCCACCCAGAGACCCCCCCATCAAGAACCCCCCCATCAAGAACCCCCCAACCCAGAGACCCCCCCCACCAAGGACCCCCCCACCCAGAGTCCCCTCCACCAAGAAACCCCCACCAAGAACCCACCCACCCAGAGACCCCCCCCCACCGAGAACCCCCACACCCAGAGACCCTCCACTGGCACCGAGAGTCTCCCCACCTCCCTCCCCCCGCCACCAGCAAACGAGGGACAATGGGTAACAATTGTCCTCAGTGCCCCATTGACTGGTTACAACATAGAAGGTGGCCATTCGGCCCATCGAGCCTATGCCGGCTCTTTGAAGAGCAGCCCAGTTAATCCGAGTCACTGTTCACTCTGAGCTGCAGCCGAGCGGCGGACTGTTGTGGGCCCCACACTGACCAATCCCCAGACCCCCCTCACATACTGACCAATCCCCAGACCCCCCTCACACACTGACCAATCCCCAGACCCCCCTCACACACTGACCAATCCCCAGACCCCCCTCACACACTGACCAATCCCCAGACCCCTCACACACTGACCAATCCCCAGACCCCTCACACACTGACCAATCCCCAGACCCCTCACACACTGACCAATCCCCAGACCCCTCACACACTGACCAATCCCCAGACCCCCCTCACACACTGACCAATCCCCAGACCTCCCTCACACACTGACCAATCCCCAGACCCCCCTCACACACTGACCAATCCCCAGACCCCCCTCACACACTGACCAATCCCCAGACCCCCCTCACACACTGACCAATCCCCAGACCCCCCTCACACACTGACCAATCCCCAGAGCCCTCACACACTGACCAATCCCCAGACCCCCCTCACACACTGACCAATCCCCAGACCCCCCTCACACACTGACCAATCCCCAGACCCCCCTCACACACTGACCAATCCCCAGAGCCCTCACACACTGACCAATCCCCAGACCCCCCTCACACACTGACCAATCCCCAGACCCCCCTCACACACTGACCAATCCCCAGACCCCCCTCACACACTGACCAATCCCCAGACCCCTCACACACTGACCAATCCCCAGACCCCCCTCACACACTGACCAATCCCCAGACCCCCCTCACACACTGACCAATCCCCAGACCCCCCTCACACACTGACCAATCCCCAGACCCCTCACATACTGACCAATCCCCAGAACCCCCTCACACACTGACCAATCCCCAGACCCCCCTCACACACTGACCAATCCCCAGACCCCCTCACACACACTGACCAATCCCCAGACCCCCCTCACATACTGACCAATCCCCAGACCCCCCTCACACACTGACCAATCCCCAGACCCCCCTCACACACACTGACCAATCCCCAGACCCCCCTCACATACTGACCAATCCCCAGACCCCCCTCACACACTGACCAATCCCCAGACCCCCCTCACATACTGACCAATCCCCAGACCCCTCACACACACTGACCAATCCCCAGACCCCCCTCACATACTGACCAATCCCCAGACCCCCCTCACACACTGACCAATCCCCAGACCCCTCACACACTGACCAATCCCCAGACCCCCCTCACACACTGACCAATCCCCAGACCCCCCTCACACACTGACCAATCCCCAGACCCCCCTCACACACTGACCAATCCCCAGACCCCCCTCACACACTGACCAATCCCCAGACCCCCCTCACACACTGACCAATCCCCAGACCCCCCTCACACACTGACCAATCCCCAGACCCCTCACACACTGACCAATCCCCAGACCCCTCACACACTGACCAATCCCCAGACCCCTCACACACTGACCAATCCCCAGACCCCTCACACACTGACCAATCCCCAGACCCCTCACACACTGACCAATCCCCAGACCCCTCACACACTGACCAATCCCCAGACCCCCCTCACACACTGACCAATCCCCAGACCTCCCTCACACACTGACCAATCCCCAGACCCCCCTCACACACTGACCAATCCCCAGACCCCCCTCACACACTGACCAATCCCCAGACCCCTCACACACTGACCAATCCCCAGACCCCCCTCACACACTGACCAATCCCCAGACCCCTCACACACTGACCAATCCCCAGACCCCCCTCACACACTGACCAATCCCCAGACCCCTCACACACTGACCAATCCCCAGACCCCTCACACACTGACCAATCCCCAGACCCCCCTCACACACTGACCAATCCCCAGACCCCCCTCACACACTGACCAATCCCCAGACCCCCCTCACACACTGACCAATCCCCAGACCCCCCTCACACACTGACCAATCCCCAGACCCCTCACACACTGACCAATCCCCAGACCCCCCTCACACACTGACCAATCCCCAGACCCCCCTCACACACTGACCAATCCCCAGACCCCCCTCACACACTGACCAATCCCCAGACCCCTCACATACTGACCAATCCCCAGACCCCCCTCACACACTGACCAATCCCCAGACCCCCTCACACACACTGACCAATCCCCAGACCCCCCTCACATACTGACCAATCCCCAGACCCCCCTCACACACTGACCAATCCCCAGACCCCCCTCACACACACTGACCAATCCCCAGACCCCCCTCACACACTGACCAATCCCCAGACGCCTCTCACACACTGACCAATCCCCAGGCCCCTCACACACTGACCAATCCCCAGGCCCATCACACACTGACCAATCCCCAGGCCCCTCACACACTGACCAATCCCCAGACGCCTCTCACACACTGACCAATCCCCAGGCCCCTCACACACTGACCACTCCCCAGGCCCCTCACACACTGACCAATCCTCAGGCCCTTCTCTCTCACACTGACCAATCCCCAGACGCCTCTCACACACTGACCAATCCCCAGGCCCCTCACACACTGACCAATCCCCAGACCCCTCACACACTGACCAATCCTCAGGCCCTTCTCTCTCACACTGACCAATCCCCAGACGCCTCTCACACACTGACCAATCCCCAGGCCCCTCACACACTGACCAATCCCCAGACGCCTCTCACACACTGACCAATCCCCAGGCCCCTCACACACTGACCAATCCCCAGACCCCTCACACACTGACCAATCCCCAGACCCCTCACACACTGACCAATCCCCAGACGCCTCTCACACACTGACCAATCCCCAGGCCCCTCACACACTGACCAATCCCCAGACCCCTCACACACTGACCAATCCCCAGACCCCTCACACACTGACCAATCCCCAGACCCCTCACACACTGACCAATCCTCAGGCCCCTCTCACCCTGACCAGTGCCCAGACCCCAGGCCTTTCTCCAGCTCTGCCTCCCTGGTCCCCAGTGCTCCAGACCCTGACGGGCTGCTCTGCCTCTGGTGCTAAGTGTCCGAATGTCCGGAGGTCCGAGTGTCCGGTATGTCCGAGTGTCAGGAGGTCCGAGTGTCCGGAATGTCCGAGTGTCCGGTATGTCCGAGTGTCCGGAGGTCCGAGTGTCCGGTATGTCCGAGTGTCAGGAGGTCCGAGTGTCCGGAATGTCCGAGTGTCCGGTATGTCCGAGTGTCCGGAGGTCCGAGTGTCCGGTATGTCCGAGTGTCAGGAGGTCCGAGTGTCAGGAATGTCCAAGTGTCTGGAGTGGCCGGAGGTCCAAGTATCCGGAGATCCGACTGTCCAGAGTGACTGGGTGTCCGGAGGTCCGAAGTATCCGGAGGTCCGGTGTCTGGAATGTCCTGAGGTCCGACTGTCCAGAGTGTCCGGAGGGTGGGGTGTCCAAGTGTCAGGGGCGGGGGGGGGGGTGCGGGGGTCTGAGTGTCCGGAGTGTCCGTTGGTCCGAGTGTCCGGAGGTCCGAGTGTCCGGAGTGTCCGGAGGTCCGAGTGTCCGGAGGTCCGAGTGTCCGGAGTGTACGTTGGTCCGAGTGTCCGGGGGTCCGAGTGTCCGGAGTGTCCGGAGGTCCGAGTGTCCGGGGGTCCGAGTGTCCGGAGTGTACGTTGGTCCGAGTGTCCGGGGGTCCGAGTGTCCGGAGGTCCGGAGTGTACGTTGGTCCGAGTGTCCGGAGTGTACGTTGGTCCGAGTGTCCGGGGGTCCGAGTGTCCGGAGGTCCGGAGTGTACGTTGGTCCGAGTGTCCGGAGGTCCGAGTGTCCGGGGGTCCGAGTGTCCGGAAGTCCGAGTGTCCGGAGTGTACGTTGGTCCGAGTGTCCGGAGGTCCGAGTGTCCGGAGTGTACGTTGGTCCGAGTGTCCGGAGGTCCGAGTGTCCGGAGTGTACGTTGGTCCGAGTGTCCGGAGGTCCGAGTGTCCGGAGTGTACGTTGGTCCGAGTGTCCGGAAGTCCGTGTGTCCGGAGTGTACGTTGGTCCGAGTGTCCGGAGGTCCGAGTGTCCGGAAGTCCGAGTGTCCGGAGGTCCGGAGTGTACGTTGGTCCGAGTGGCCGGAAGTCCGAGTTTCAAGAGTGTCCGGAGGTCTGAGTGTCCGGAGTATTCCGAGATCCAAGCGTCCGGAGGTCCGAGTATCTGGAGGTCCTTGTGTCCGGAGTGTCCAGAGTGTCTGGAGTGTACGAGTATCCGGGGTGTCCCACTGTCCGGAATGTCTGAGTATCCAGAATGTCCGAGTGCCAGGAGGTCCGAGTGTCCGGAATGTCCGAGTGTCAGGAGGTCCGAGTGTCCGGAATGTCCGAGTGTCCGGAGGTCCGAGTATCCGGAATGTCCGAGTGTCAGGAATATCCGAGTGTCCGGTGGTCCGAGTGTCCGGAATGTCCGAGTGTCCGGTGGTCCGAGTGACAGGAGGTCCGAGTGTCCGGAATGTCTGAGTGTCCGGAGGTCCGCGTGTCCGGAATGTCCGAGTGTCCGGAGGTCTGAGTGTCCGGAATGTCCGAGTGTCCGGAGGTCCGAGTGTCTGGAATGTCCGAGTGTCCGAAGGTCTGAGTGTCCGGAGGTCCGAGTGTCTGGAATGTCCGAGTGTCCGAAGGTCTGAGTGTCTGGAAGTCCGAGTGTCCGGAATGTCCGAGTGTCAGGAGGTCCGAGTGTCAGGAATGTCCGAGAGTCCGGAGGTCCGAGTGTCTGGAATGTCCGAGAGTCCGGAGGTCCGAGTTTCCGGAATGTCCGAGTGTCTGGAATGTCCGAGAGTCCGGAGGTCCGAGTGTCTGGAATGTCCGAGAGTCCGGAGGTCCGAGTTTCCGGAATGTCCGAGTGTCTGGAATGTCCGAGAGTCCGGAGGTCAGAGTGTCCGGAATGTCTGAGTGTCCGGAGTGTCCGGAATGTCCGAGTGTCAGGAGGTCCGAGTGTCAGGAGGTCCGAGTGTCCGGAGGTCCGAGTGTCCGGAGGTCTGAGTGTCCGGAGTGTCCGAGTGTCCGGAGGTCTGAGTGTCCGGAGGTCTGAGTGTCCGGAATGTCCGAGTGTCCGGAGGTCTGAGTGTCCGGAGGTCTGAGTGTCCGAGTGTCCGGAGGTCCGAGTGTCCGGAGGTCCGAGTGTCCGGAATGTCTGAGTGTCCGGAGGTCCGAGTGTCCGGAATGTCCGAGTGTCCGGAATGTCTGAGAGTCCGGAATGTCCGAGTGTCCAGAGGTCCGAGTGTCCGGAATGTCCGAGTGTCTGGAATGTCCGAGAGTCCGGAGGTCCGAGTGTCCGGAATGTCCGAGTGTCCGGAGGTCCGAGTGTCCGGAATGTCCGAGTGTCCGGAATGTCCGAGTGTCCGGAATGTCTGAGTGTCCGGAGGTCCGAGAGTCCGGAATGTCCGAGTGTCTGGAGGTCCGAGTGTCCGGAATGTCCGAGTGTCCGGAATGTCCGAGTGTCCGGAATGTCCGAGAGTCTGGAATGTCCGAGTGTCCGGAATGTCCGAGAGTCCGGAATGTCCGAGTGTCCAGAGGTCCGAGTGTCCGGAATGTCCGAGTGTCCGGAGGTCCGAGTGTCCGGAGGTCCGAGTGTCCGGAATGTCCGAGTGTCCGGAATGTCCGAGTGTCTGGAATGTCCGAGAGTCTGGAATGTCCGAGTGTCCGGAGGTCCGAGTGTCCGGAATGTCCGAGTGTCTGGAGGTCCGAGTGTCTGGAATGTCCGAGTGTCCAGAGGTCCGAGTGTCCGGAGGTCCGAGTGTCCAATCCCACGGCTCCGGCCCCAGCCGCCACCTTGTTGACCGTGTTGCTCGGCAATGCAGTCAGTGAGCACCAGACCAGGAAGGAAAATGAAACCGATGTGTTTGTCAGTGGCCAATCACACACCGGACCTATGCACCCAATCAGAGGCCAGGCGTCTCCACCCAATCAGAGGCCAGGCGTCTCCACCCAATCAGAGGCCAGGCGTCTCCACCCAATCAGAGGCCAGGCGTCTCCACCCAATCAGAGGCCTGGCGTCTCCACCCAATCAGAGGCCAGGCGTCTCCACCCAATCATGATTTTGAACACCTCGATCAAATCTCCTCGCAACCGTCTCTGTTCCAAGGAGAACAACCCCAGCTTCTCCAGTCTATCCACATAACTAAAGTCCCTCATCCCTGGAATCATTCTAGGAAATCTCTTCTGCACCCTCTCTAAGGCCTTCACATCTTTCCTAAAGTGCGGTGCCCAGAACTGCACACAATACTCCAGTTGTGGTCGAACCAGTGTTTTATAAAGGTTCATCATGACTTCCTTGCTTTTGTGCTCTATGCCTCTATTTATAAAGCCCACGATCCCGTTTGCTTTTTTAACCACTTTCTCAACCTGCCCTGCCACCTTCAATGATTTGTGTACATATACCCCCAGATCTCTCTGTTCCTGTACCCCTTTTAGAATTGTGCCCTCTAGTTTATATTGCCTCTCCTCGTTCTTCCTACCGAAATGTATCACTTCCCATTATTCTGCGTTAAATTTCATCTGCCACGTGTCCGCCCATTCCACCAGCCTGTCTATATCCTCTTGAAGTCTATCACTATCCTCCACACTGTTTACTACATTTCCAAGTTTTGTGTCATCTGCAAATTTTGAAATTGTGCCCTGTACACCCAAGTCCAAGTCATTAATATATATCAAGAAAAGCAGTGGTCCCAGCACTGACCCCTGGGGAACACCACTGTACACCTCCCTCCAGTCCGAAAAACAACCGTTCACCACTACTCTCTGTTTCCTGTCCCTCAGCCAATTCTGTATCCATGCTGCTCCTGCCCCCTTTATTCCATGGGCTTCAATTTTGCTGACAAGCCTATTATAGAAACATAGAAAATAGGAGCAGGAGTAGGCCATTCGGCCCTTCGAACCTGCTCCGCCATTCATTATGATCATGGCTGATCCTCTATCTCAATACCATATTCCCGCTCTCTCCCCATACCCCTTGATGTCTTTTGTGTCCAGAAATCTATCTTGCTCCTTCTTAAATATATTCAGTGACTTGGCCTCCACAGCCTTCTGTGGTAGAGAATTCCACAGGTTCACCACCCTCTGAGTGAAGAAATTTCTCCTCATCTCAGTCCTAAATGTCCTACCCCGTATCCTGAGACTGTGACCCCTGGTTCTGGACCCCCCAGCCAGGGGAAACATCCTCCCTGCATCCAGTCTGTCTCGTCCTGTCAGAATTTTATATATTTCAATGAGATCACCTCTCATTCTTATAAACTCGAGTGAATACAGGCCGAGTCGACCCAATCTCTCCTCATATGACAGTCCTGCCATCCCAGGAATCAGTCTGGTGAACCTTCGCTGCACTCCCTCTCTGGCAAGTATATCCTTTCTTAGGTAAGGAGACCAAAACTGCACACAATACTCCAGGTGTTGTATCACCAAGGCCCTGTATAACTGCAGGAAGACATCCCTGCTCCTGTACTCAAATCCTCTTGCAATGAAGGCCAACATACCATTTGCCTTCCTAACTGCTTGCTGCACCTGCATGTTTGCTTTCAGTGACTGGTGTACAAGGACACCCAGGTCCCTTTGTACATCAACATTCCCCAATCTATTACCATTTAAATAATACTCTGACTTTCTGTTTTTCCTTCCGAAGTGGATAACTTCACATTTATCCACATTATACTGCATCTGCCATGAATTTGCCCACTCACTAAACTTGTCTAAATTATGGCACTTTATCAAACACCTATTGAAAGTCCATATACATCATCAACCGCACTGCCCTCATCGACCCTCTGTCACGTCAACAAAAAACACAATCAAGTTAGTTAAACATGATTTGCCTTCAACAAATCTGTGCTGACTTTACCCGCTCCCCGGGGGGAGGATGGGACAGTGCGCCCGCTCCCCGGACAGCGTCCCCTCCGGGGGGGAGGATGGGACAGTGCGCCCGCTCCCCGGACAGCGTCCCCCCCGGGGGGAGGATGGGACAGTGCGCCCGCTCCCCGGACAGCGTCCCCCCCGGGGGGAGGATGGGACAGTGCGCCCGCTCCCCGGACAGCGTCCCCCCCGGGGGGAGGATGGGACAGTGCGCCCGCTCCCCGGACAGCGTCCCCCCAGGGGGGAGGATGGGACAGTGCGCCCGCTCCCCGGACAGCGTCTCCCCCCGGGGGGAGGATGGGACAGTGCGCCCGCTCCCCGGACAGCGTCTCCCCGGGGGGGAGGATGGGACAGTGCGCCCGCTCCCCGGACAGCGTCTCCCCCCGGGGGGAGGATGGGACAGTGCGCCCGCTCCCCGGACAGCGTCTCCCCCCGGTGGGGAGGGTGGGACAGTGCGCCCGCTCCCCGGACAGCGTCCCCCCGGGGGGAGGATGGGACAGTGTGCCCGCTCCCCGGACAGTCCCCCCCCGGGGGGAGGATGGGACAGTGCACCCGCTCCCCGGACAGCGTCTCCCAGGGGGGGAGGATGGGACAGTGCGCCCGCTCCCCGGACAGGGTCCCCCCCGGGGGGAGGATGGGACAGTGCGCCCGCTCCCCGGACAGCGTCCTCCCGGGGGGGAGGATGGGACAGTGCACCCGCTCCCCGGACAGCGTCTCCCCGGGGGGAGGATGGGACAGTGCACCCGCTCCCCGGACAGCGTCTCCCAGGGGGGGAGGATGGGACAGTGCGCCCGCTCCCCGGACAGCGTCTCCCCGGGGGGAGGATGGGACAGTGCGCCCGCTCCCCGGACAGCGTCTCCCCCCGGGGGGAGGATGGGACAGTGGGCCCGCTCCCCGGACAGAGTCCCCCCGGGGGGAGGATGGGACAGTGCGCCCGCTCCCCAGACAGCGTCCCCCCCGGAGGGAGGATGGGACAGTGCGCCCGCTCCCCAGACAGCGTCTCCCCCCCGGGGGGAGGATGGGACAGTGCGCCCACTCCCCAGACAGCGTCTCCCCCCCGGGGGGAGGATGGGACAGTGCGCCCGCTCCCCGGACAGCGTCTGCCCCCGGGGGGAGGATGGGACAGTGGGCCCGCTCCCCGGACAGCGTCTCCCCCCGGGGGGAGGATGGGACAGTGGGCCCGCTCCCCGGACAGCGTCCCCCCCGGGGGGAGGGTGGGACAGTGCGCCCGCTCCCCGGACAGCGTCTCTCCGGGGGGAGGATGGGACAGTGCGCCCGCTCCCCGGACAGTGTCCCCCCGGGGGGAGGATGGGACAGTGCGCCCGCTCCCCGGACAGCGTCTCCCCCCAGGGGGGAGAATGGGACAGTGGGCCTGCTCCCCGGACAGCGTCTCCCCCCGGGGGGAGGATGGGACAGTGTGCCCGCTCCCCGGACAGGGTCCCCCCCGGGGGGAGGATGGGACAGTGCGCCCGCTCCCCGGACAGCGTCCCCCCCGGGGGGGAGGATGGGACAGTGCGCCCGCTCCCCGGACAGCGTCCCCCCGGAGGGAGAATGGGACAGTGCGCCCGCTCCCCGGACAGAGTCCCCCCGGGGGGAGGATGGGACAGTGCGCCCGCTCCCCGGACAGGGTCCCCTCCGGGGGGGAGGATGGGACAGTGCGCCCGCTCCCCGGACAGAGTCCCCCCCGGGGGGAGGATGGGACAGTGCGCCCGCTCCCCGGACAGCGTCTCCCCGGGGGGGAGGATGGGACAGTGCGCCCGCTCCCCGGACAGCGTCTCCCCGGGGGGAGGATGGGACAGTGCGCCCGCTCCCCGGACAGCGTCCCCCCCGGGGGGAGGATGGGACAGTGCGCCCGCTCCCCGGACAGCGTCTCCCCGGGGGGGAGGATGGGACAGTGCGCCCGCTCCCCGGACAGAGTCCCCCCCGGGGGGAGGATGGGACAGTGCGCCCGCTCCCCGGACAGCGTCCCCCCCGGGGGGAGGATGGGACAGTGCGCCCGCTCCCCGGACAGGGTCCCCCCCGGGGGGGAGGATGGGACAGTGCGCCCGCTCCCCGGACAGGGTCCCCCCCGGGGGGAGGATGGGACAGTGCGCCCGCTCCCCGGACAGTGTCCCCCCCGGGGGGAGGATGGGACAGTGCGCCCGCTCCCCGGACAGCGTCTCCCCGGGGGGGAGGATGCGACAGTGCGCCCGCTCCCCGGACAGAGTCCCCCCCGGGGGGAGGATGGGACAGTGCGCCCGCTCCCCGGACAGCGTCTCCCCCGGGGGGAGGATGGGACAGTGCGCCCGCTCCCCGGACAGCGTCTCCCCGGGGGGAGGATGGGACAGTGCGCCCGCTCCCCGGACAGTGTCCCCCCCGGGGGGAGGATGGGACAGTGCGCCCGCTCCCCGGACAGCGTCTCCCCGGGGGGAGGATGGGACAGTGCGCCCGCTCCCCGGACAGCGTCTCCCCCCCAGGGGGAGGATGGGACAGTGCGCCCGCTCCCCGGACAGAGTCCCCCCCGGGGGGAGGATGGGACAGTGCGCCCGCTCCCCGGACAGTGTCCCCCCCGGGGGGAGGATGGGACAGTGCGCCCGCTCCCCGGACAGCGTCTCCCCGGGGGGAGGATGGGACAGTGCGCCCGCTCCCCGGACAGCGTCTCCCCCCCAGGGGGAGGATGGGACAGTGCGCCCGCTCCCCGGACAGAGTCCCCCCCGGGGGGAGGATGGGACAGTGCGCCCGCTCCCCGGACAGTGTCCCCCCCGGGGGGAGGATGGGACAGTGCGCCCGCTCCCCGGACAGCGTCCCCCCGGGGGGAGGATGGGACAGTGCGCCCGCTCCCCGGACAGCGTCCCCCCGGAGGGAGAATGGGACAGTGCGCCCGCTCCCCGGACAGCGTCTCCCCCCGGGGGGAGGATGGGACAGTGCGCCCGCTCCCCGGACAGCGTCTCCCCGGGGGGGAGGATGGGACAGTGCGCCCGCTCCCCGGACAGTCCCCCCCCGGGGGGAGGATGGGACAGTGCGCCCGCTCCCCGGACAGGGTCCCCCCCGGGGGGAGGATGGGACAGTGCGCCCGCTCCCCGGGCAGCGTCTCCCAGCGGGGGAGGATGGGACAGTGCGCCCGCTCCCCGGACAGCGTCCACCCCGGGGGGAGGATGGGACAGTGCGCCCGCTCCCCGGACAGCGTCCCCCCCGGGGGGGAGGATGGGACAGTGCGCCCGCTCCCCGGACAGCGTCTCCCAGGGGGGGAGGATGGGACAGTGCGCCCGCTCCCCAGACAGCGTCTCCCCCCCGGGGGGAGGATGGGACAGTGCGCCCGCTCCCCAGACAGCGTCTCCCCCCCGGGGGGAGGATGGGACAGTGCGCCCGCTCCCCGGACAGGGTCCCCCCCGGGGGGAGGATGGGACAGTGCGCCCGCTCCCCGGACAGCGTCCCCCCGGGGGGAGGATGGGACAGTGCGCCCGCTCCCCGGACAGGGTCCCCCCCAGGGGGGAGGATGGGACAGTGGGCCCGCTCCCCGGACAGCGTCCCCCCCGGGGGGAGGGTGGGACAGTGCGCCCGCTCCCCGGACAGCGTCTCCCCGGGGGAGGATGGGACAGTGCGCCCGCTCCCCGGACAGTGTCCCCCCGGGGGGAGGATGGGACAGTGCGCCCGCTCCCCGGATAGGGTCCCCCGGGGGGAGGATGGGACAGTGCGCCCGCTCCCCGGACAGCGTCCCCCCAGGGGGGAGGATGGGACAGTGCGCCCGCTCCCCGGACAGCGTCTCCCCCCGGGGGGAGGATGGGACAGTGCGCCCGCTCCCCGGACAGCGTCTCCCCGGGGGGGAGGATGGGACAGTGCGCCCGCTCCCCGGACAGCGTCTCCCCCCGGGGGGAGGATGGGACAGTGCGCCCGCTCCCCGGACAGCGTCTCCCCCCGGGGGGAGGATGGGACAGTGGGCCCGCTCCCCGGACAGCGTCCCCCCCGGGGGGAGGATGGGACAGTGCGCCCGCTCCCCGGACAGCGTCTCCCCGGGGGGAGGATGGGACAGTGCGCCCGCTCCCCGGACAGTGTCCCCCCGGGGGGAGGATGGGACAGTGCGCCCGCTCCCCGGACAGAGTCCCCCCGGGGGGAGGATGGGACAGTGCGCCCGCTCCCCGGACAGTGTCCCCCCGGGGGGAGGATGGGACAGTGCGCCCGCTCCCCGGATAGGGTCCCCCGGGGGGAGGATGGGACAGTGCGCCCGCTCCCCGGACAGTGTCCCCCCGGGGGGAGGATGGGACAGTGCGCCCGCTCCCCGGACAGCGTCTCCCCGGGGGGGAGGATGGGACAGTGCGCCCGCTCCCCGGACAGCGTCTCCCCCCGGGGGGAGGATGGGACAGTGCGCCCGCTCCCCGGACAGCGTCTCCCCCCGGGGGGAGGATGGGACAGTGGGCCCGCTCCCCGGACAGCGTCCCCCCCGGGGGGAGGATGGGACAGTGCGCCCGCTCCCCGGACAGCGTCTCCCCGGGGGGAGGATGGGACAGTGCGCCCGCTCCCCGGACAGTGTCCCCCCGGGGGGAGGATGGGACAGTGCGCCCGCTCCCCGGACAGAGTCCCCCCGGGGGGAGGATGGGACAGTGCGCCCGCTCCCCGGACAGCGTCTCCCCCGGGGGGAGGATGGGACAGTGCGCCCGCTCCCCGGACAGTGTCCCCCCGGGGGGAGGATGGGACAGTGCGCCCGCTCCCCGGATAGGGTCCCCCGGGGGGAGGATGGGACAGTGCGCCCGCTCCCCGGACAGTGTCCCCCCGGGGGGAGGATGGGACAGTGCGCCCGCTCCCCGGACAGTGTCCCCCCGGGGGGAGGATGGGACAGTGCGCCCGCTCCCCGGATAGGGTCCCCCCGGGGGGAGGATGGGACAGTGCGCCCGCTCCCCGGACAGCGTCCCCCCGGGGGGAGGATGGGACAGTGCGCCCGCTCCCCGGACAGCGTCCCCCCGGGGGGGAGGATGGGACAGTGCGCCCGCTCCCCGGACAGAGTCCCCCCGGGGGGGAGGATGGGACAGTGCGCCCGCTCCCCGGACAGAGTCCCCCCGGGGGGGAGGATGGGACAGTGCACCCGCTCCCCGGACAGCGTCTCCCCCCAGGGGGGAGGATGGGACAGTGCGCCCGCTCCCCGGACAGGGTCTCCCCCCGGGGGGAGGTGAGTGTTTGGACTCGGGGAGGACGAGATCAGCTCGGCTGTGCAGTCTCCCACTGGCGACAGGGGATAATTACAGGCCATTTGGCCCATCTTCATCCAGAAATAGCCCATCGTCCCACCTCATCCTGAGACAGTTCTCGGGTTTTCACCCTCACTGACTCCATTCCACAAGTCGAACACTCTCGAACTTCTCAACTCTCTGTTTACTGGTTCGACCTGCGACCCTGGGCCGAATTAAAACTCCAGATCCATCTTTTCTGTCCTGGTGACAATTCGATCCACTCCCATCAGGTCGCTGCTCAGACGCTTCCTTCCCGGGTGGAAGAGCCCGGGTCACTTCAGTATATTCTCTGACCCCTGACCCTGGGCTCCCACAGGAAGAGCGGGTTATGTGGGTGAGTTAGCGGGAGGCTGTCAGTGTCCAGAGGAACCCCCGTCCCCCCGATCCAACACCTCCGGAGCGAGGGGAGCAGACCGAGCAAGAGACGCAGCACGGGGCAAGCGCACGGAGAGGTGGGGGCAGGCGCAGGCGCTCGGAGTGCGGACATTTTCCACAAACTTACATTTTGCCGATGGGCAGGGTGTCAAAGAGGCGAGGCACGGAGCCGAGGGGCAGCAGAGTCTGGCGGTCGGGCTTATTCAACCCACAGCACAGCTTGGCCAGAGCCTGCAACAAGAAAGCAAACAGTGAGGGAGCTGCCCGCAGACCTCCACAACGATCCACGCCAGCGGGGGAGAGGAGGGAGGGTCCCCGGGGCAGGGACACAGGGACTAACAGAGAGAGAGGCTGCGATCGAACCCAGGGGTGTGGGGCTTCATACGTAGAATAAGGGATAAAAAGGGGGATATCGGGGGGAGTTACCCCACTCTGATCGGGGGGAGTTACCCCACTCTGATCGGGGAGTTACCCCACTCTGATCGGGGGGAGTTACCCCACTCTGATCGGGGAGTTACCCCACTCTGATCGGGGGGAGTTACCCCACTCTGATCGGGGAGTTACCCCACTCTGATCGGGGGGAGTTACCCCACTCTGATCGGGGAGTTACCCCACTCTGATCGGGGGGAGTTACCCCACTCTGATCGGGGGGAGTTACCCCACTCTGATCGGGGGGAGTTACCCCACTCTGATCGGGGAGTTACCCCACTCTGATCGGGGAGTTACCCCACTCTGATCGGGGAGTTACCCCACTCTGATCGGGGAGTTACCCCACTCTGATCGGGGAGTTACCCCACTCTGATCGGGGGGATCGCCCCACTCTGATCGGGGGGAGTTACCCCACTCTGATCGGGGAGTTACCCCACTCTGATTGGGGGGATCGCCCCACTCTGATCGGGGAGTTACCCCACTCTGATCGGGGAGTTACCCCACTCTGATCGGGGAGTTACCCCACTCTGATTGGGGGAGTTACCCCACTCTGATCGGGGGGATCGTCCCACTCTGAACGGGGAGTTACCCCACTCTGATCGGGGAGTTACCCCACTCTGATCGGGGGGATCGCCCCACTCTGATCGGGGAGTTACCCCACTCTGATCGAGGGGTTTACCCCGGTTTGATCGAGGGGTTTACTCCGGTTTGATCGAGGGGTTTACTCCGGTTTGATTGAGGGGTTTACCCCGGTTTGATCGAGGGGATCGCCCCACTCCGATCGAGGGGTTTACTCCGGTTTGATCGAGGGGTTTACTCCCGTTTTGATCGAGGGGTTTGCTCCGGTTTGATCGAGGGGTTTACCCCGTTTTGATCGAGGGGTTTACTCCGGTTTGATCGAGGGGTTTACTCCGGTTTGATCGAGGGGTTTACCCCGTTTTGATCGAGGGGTTTACTCCGGTTTGATCGAGGGGTTTACTCCGTTTTGATCGAGGGGTTTACCCCGGTTTGATCGAGGGGTTTACTCCGGTTTGATCGAGAGGTTTACTCCGGTTTGATCGAGGGGTTTACTCCGGTTTGATCGAGGGGTTTACCCCAGTTTGATCGAGGGGTTTACCCCGGTTTGATCGAGGGGTTTACTCCGGTTTGATCGAGGGGTTTACCCCGGTTTGATCGAGGGGTTTACCCCGGTTTGATCGAGGGGTTTACTCCGGTTTGATCGAGGGGTTTACTCCGGTTTGATCGAGGGGATTACCTTGTTGTGAGATATGCCAGCCGAACATCTGTATCCTGTCTCTGCCGCCACAGCTGCTCGCATCTGCTCCACGATGAGTGCCCCCGCGGTGAGCTGGAGCTCGGGGCCGTCCTGGTCGCAGTGAGGGGGGAGAGAGTCCAGCCACGCCTGGACCCCAGCTCGTCTCTCCTCCTCTGTGAGAACAAACACAGCCAGACAGACACTTGACACTGCCGCTCACCACCTCTCTCTCAGCTCTGCGCCGACCGTCTACGGGACTCAGGTCAGGGGCGTTAACCGATGGCTCTGAGTGACGGCGCGCTGCCCGCTGTCGCCCCGAGGCGGATGGCCCAGCGAGCTCCCGGATTCGCTCCGCGGTCTCTGGTGGGTCAGTCCAGGCGAGGCCTGGGGGTGGTTCACGTCGCCTCAGCGCCCCCCGGGCTGGGGACGGGGATTATCAGAGACCCTGCTCCAGGTCCAGCCCGGTGGTCTCAGGCCGGAGTGCAGACACTACAGGAAGGCTCCTGCACGATGCCTCCCGTGTTCGACTGGCCCACCAGTTATGATGAGCGGCCACTTGGGCCAAGTCGCAGAGAGCAGCCTCACCCACCCTCCCCGTGGAGTTCAGAGATCCAGCGCAGGAGGCGCTCAATGTGGTTTAATCGCAAACCGCTCGCTCGGCTCGCAGGTCCCGCGACCCCCCCACCCCCCCCCCCCGTGACACCATGCTTTCAGTGCGACCGTGTCCCCCGATTCCCACGGCCCCCCCTTCCCCAGCGGCCCCCCCCCCCGTCTCTTGACACGTACCTTTCAGTGCTGCCGTGTCTCCCATGTCCCCCGATTCCCGCGGCCCCCTGTTCCCCAGAGCCCCCCCCTGTTCCCCAGAGTCCCCCCCTGTTCCCCAGAGTCCCCCCCCCGGTCCCCAGCGCCCCCCCGTTCCCCAGAGCCCCCCCCGTTCCCCAGAGCCCCCCCCCGTTCCCCAGAGCCCCCCCCCCGTTCCCCAGAGCCCCCCCCCGTTCCCCAGAGCCCCCCCCCGTTCCCCAGAGCCCCCCCCCGTTCCCCAGAGCCCCCCCCGTTCCCCAGCGCCCCCCCCCGTTCCCCAGCACCCCCCCCCCCATTCCCCAGAGCCCCCCCCGTTCCCCAGAGTCCCCCCCCCCCATTCCCCAGAGCCCCCCCCGTTCCCCAGAGCCCCCCCCGTTCCCCAGAGCCCCCCCTGTTCCCCAGAGCCCCCCCCGTTCCCCAGAGCCCCCCCGTTCCCCAGAGCCCCCCCCGTTCCCCAGAGTCCCCCCCTGTTCCCCAGAGTCCCCCCCGTTCCCCAGAGCCCCCCCCGTTCCCCAGAGCCCCCCCCCCCCGTTCCCCAGAGCCCCCCCCCGTTCCCCAGAGCCCCCCCCGTTCCCCAGAGCCCCCCCCGTTCCCCAGAGCCCCCCCCCGTTCCCCAGAGCCCCCCCCCCGTTCCCCAGAGCCCCCCCTGTTCCCCAGAGCCCCCCCTGTTCCCCAGAGCCCCCCCGTTCCCCAGAGCCCCCCCCTCCCGTCTCGCGACTTGTACCTTTCAGTGCTGCCGTGTCTCCCATGTCCCCCGATCCCTGTGCGGGGTGGGGCTGGTTGATTCCCTCCACGA
Source organism: Heptranchias perlo (assembly GCF_035084215.1). Taxonomy (NCBI): domain Eukaryota; kingdom Metazoa; phylum Chordata; class Chondrichthyes; order Hexanchiformes; family Hexanchidae; genus Heptranchias; species Heptranchias perlo. The sequence continues at coordinate 105,125 of NW_027139455.1, forward strand.
AGGTAGTCTTGAGCAGCCCTGCTGGGACTCTCCAGCCATCCTCCACCTGCCTCAGGTGCTCCTGGCTCGCGGCCGTCAGGTCCAGGTAGGCCTCATCAATACTTGCCCTCTCGATCACCCCAAATCGCGACATCACCCCCATCACCTGCGCACTGGCCTCGCGGTACCTGGCCGGGGGGGAGGGGAGACCAGAGTTACCGTGGAGCGGGCGGGCAGGCGGGCAGCAACGGGGCCTGCAGGCTCAACCCGGGGACAGGCCCCACGTTCAAAGAGCTTGTACAACAAGCTGCATTTATATAGCGCCTTTCATGGAGTAAAACCTCCCGAGGTGCTTCACAGGAGAGATTTACCAAACAAAATTTGACACCGAGCCACATAAGGAGATATTAGGACAGGTGAGCAAAAGCTCGGTCAAAGAGGGAGGTTTTAACGAGCGTCTTAAAGGAGGAGAGAGAGAGGCGGAGAGGGGGAGAGGCGGAGAGGTTTCGGGAGGGAATTCCAGAGCTTGGGGCCGAGGCAGCTGAAGGCACGGCCGCCAATGGTGGAGCGATGAAAATCAGGGATGGACAAGAGGCCAGAATTGGAGGAGAGCAGAGATCTCGGGGGGTTGTAGGGCTGGAGGGGTTAGAGAGATAGGGAGGGGGGAGGGCCATGGAGGGGGTTACAGAGATAGGGAGAGGGCGAGGGCCATGGAGGGGGTTACAGAGATAGGGAGGGGGAGGGCCATGGAGGGGGTTACAGAGATAGGGAGGGGCGAGGGCCATGGAGGGGGTTACAGAGATAGGGAGGGACGAGGGCCATGGAGGGGGTTACAGAGATAGGGAGGAGCGAGGGCCATGGAGGGGGTTACAGAGATAGGGAGGGGGGAGGGCCATGGAGGGGGTTACAGAGAGAGGGAGGGGCGAGGCCATGGAGGGGTTACAGAGATAGGGAGGGGGGAGGGCCATGGAGGGGGTTACTGAGATAGGGAGGGGCGAGGGCCATGGAGGGGGTTACAGAGATAGGGAGGGGCGAGGGCCATGGAGGGGGTTACAGAGAGAGGGAGGGGTGAGGGCCATGGAGGGGTTACAGAGATAGGGAGGGGCGAGGGCCATGGAGGGGGTTACAGAGATAGGGAGGGGGGAGGGCCATGGAGGGGGTTACAGAGATAGGGAGGGCGAGGGCCATGGAGGGGGTTACTGAGATAGGGAGGGGCGAGGGCCATGGAGGGGGTTACAGAGATAGGGAGGGGCGAGGGTCATGGAGGGGGTTACAGAGATAGGGAGGAGCGAGGGCCATGGAGGGGGTTACAGAGATAGGGAGGGGCGAGGGCCATGGAGGGGTTACTGAGATAGGGAGGGGCGAGGGCCATGGAGGGGTTACAGAGATAGGGAGGAGCGAGGGCCATGGAGGGGGTTACAGAGATAGGGAGGGGGGAGGCCATGGAGGGGGTTACTGAGATAGGGAGGGGCGAGGGCCATGGAGGGGTTACAGAGATAGGGAGGGGCGAGGGCCATGGAGGGGGTTACAGAGAGAGGGAGGGGTGAGGGCCATGGAGGGGGTTACAGAGATAGGGAGGGGCGAGGGCCATGGAGGGGGTTACAGAGATAGGGAGGGGGGAGGGCCATGGAGGGGGTTACAGAGATAGGGAGGGGCGAGGGCCATGGAGGGGGTTACAGAGATAGGGAGGGGGGAGGGCCATGGAGGGGGTTACTGGGATAGGGAGGGGCGAGGGCCATGGAGGGGGTTACAGAGATAGGGAGGGGCGAGGGCCATGGAGGGGGTTACAGAGAGAGGGAGGGGTGAGGGCCATGGAGGGGGTTACAGAGAGAGGGAGGGGGGAGGGCCATGGAGGGGGTTACAGAGAGAGGGAGGGGGGAGGGCGTGGAGGGGGTTACAGAGATAGGAGGGGGAGGGCCGTGGAGGGGGTTACAGAGATAGGGAGGGGCGAGGCCATGGAGGGGGTTAAAAGATAGGGAGGGGCGAGGCCATGGAGGGGGTTACAGAGATAGGGAGGGGGAGGCCATGGAGGAGGTTACAGAGATAGGGAGGGGGGAGGGCCATGGAGGGGGTTACAGAGATAGGGAGGGGGGACGAGGGTCATGGAGGGGGTTACAGAGATAGGGAGGGGCGAGGGCCATGGAGGGGGTTACAGAGATAGGGAGGGGCGAGGCCATGGAGGAGGTTACAGAGAGAGGGAGGGGCGAGGGCCATGGAGGGGGTTACAGAGATAGGGAGGGGCGAGGGCCATGGAGGAGGTTACAGAGATAGGGAGGGGGGAGGGCCATGGAGGGGGTTACAGAGATAGGGAGGGGGGAGGGCCATGGAGGGGGTTACTGAGATAGGGAGGGGCGAGGGCCATGGAGGGGGTTACAGAGATAGGGAGGGGCGAGGGCCATGGAGGGGGTTACAGAGATAGGGAGGGGCGAGGGCCATGGAGGGGGTTACAGAGATAGGGAGGGGGGAGGGCCATGGAGGGGGTTACTGAGATAGGGAGGGGCGAGGGCCATGGAGGGGGTTACAGAGATAGGGAGGGGCGAGGGCCATGGAGGGGGTTACAGAGAGAGGGAGGGGGGAGGGCCATGGAGGGGGTTACAGAGAGAGGGAGGGGGGAGGGCCATGGAGGGGGTTACAGAGAGAGGGAGGGGGGAGGGCCGTGGAGGGGGTTACAGAGATAGGGAGGGGGGAGGGCCGTGGAGGGGGTTACAGAGATAGGGAGGGGGGAGGGCCGTGGAGGGGGTTACAGAGATAGGGAGGGGGGAGGGCCGTGGAGGGGGTTACAGAGATAGGGAGGGGGTGAGGGCCATGGAGGGGGTTACAGAGATAGGGAGGGGCGAGGCCATGGAGGGGGTTACAGAGATAGGGAGGGGGGACGAGGGTCATGGAGGGGGTTACAGAGATAGGGAGGGGGGAGGCCATGGAGGAGGTTACAGAGATAGGGAGGGGGGAGGGCCATGGAGGGGGTTACAGAGATAGGGAGGGGGGACGAGGGTCATGGAGGGGGTTACAGAGATAGGGAGGGGCGAGGGCCATGGAGGGGGTTACAGAGATAGGGAGGGGCGAGGGCCATGGAGGGGGTTACAGAGATAGGGAGGGGGGACGAGGGTCATGGAGGGGGTTACAGAGATAGGGAGGGGCGAGGGTCATGGAGGGGGTTACAGAGATAGGGAGGGGCGAGGGCCATGGAGGGGGTTACAGAGATAGGGAGGGGCGAGGCCATGGAGGAGGTTACAGAGATAGGGAGGGGGGAGGCCATGGAGGAGGTTACAGAGATAGGGAGGGGGGAGGGCCATGGAGGGGGTTACAGAGATAGGGAGGGGGGACGAGGGTCATGGAGGGGGTTACAGAGATAGGGAGGGGGCGAGGGCCATGGAGGGGGTTACAGAGATAGGGAGGGGGGAGGCCATGGAGGAGGTTACAGAGATAGGGAGGGGGGAGGGCCATGGAGGGGGTTACAGAGATAGGGAGGGGGGACGAGGGTCATGGAGGGGGTTACAGAGATAGGGAGGGGCGAGGGCCATGGAGGGGGTTACAGAGATAGGGAGGGGCGAGGCCATGGAGGAGGTTACAGAGAGAGGGAGGGGCGAGGGCCATGGAGGGGGTTACAGAGAGAGGGAGGGGCGAGGGCCATGGAGGGGGTTACAGAGATAGGGAGGGGGGAGGGCCATGGAGGGGGTTACAGAGATAGGGAGGGGGGAGGGCCATGGAGGGGGTTACAGAGATAGGGAGAGGGGAGGGCCATGGAGGGGGTTACAGAGATAGGGAGGGGGGAGGCCATGGAGGAGGTTACAGAGAGAGGGAGGGGGGAGGGCCATGGAGGGATTTGAACACAAGGATGAGAATTTTAAAATCGAGATGTTCCTGGACCGGGGGCCAATGTAGGTCAGTGAGCACAGGGGGTGATGGGTGAACGGGACTGGGTGTGAGTTAGGATACGGGCAGCAGAGTTTTGGATGAGCTGAAGTTTATCGAGGTGGAAGACGGGAGGCCGACCAGGAGAGGATTGGAATAGTCGAGTCTGGAGGTAACAAAGGCAGGGAGGAGGGTTTCAGCAGCAGATGAGCTGAGGCAGGGGGCGGAGACGGGCGATGGAGGTGGAAGTCGGTGGTCTCGGTGACGGAGAGGATATGGGGTCAGAAGCTCATCTCAGGGTCAAATAGCACACCAGGGTTGTGAACGGTCTGGTCCAGCCTCAGACAGTGGCCGGGGAGAGGGATGGAGTCGGTGACTCGGGAATGGAGTTCGTGGAGCTCAGGGGAAACTAAACAGCTTTCAGTACCGAGTCCTGGAGCCCTCCGTCACTGCCTACAGCCCCTGCCCACACACTCCGGTCTCCTGGAGCCCTCCCTCACTGCCCACACACTCCGGTCTCCTGGAGCCCTCCCTCACTGCCCACACACTCCGGTCTCCTGGAGCCCTCCCTCACTGCCTACACACTCTGGTCTCCTGGAGCCCTCCCTCACTGCCCACACACTCCGGTCTCCTGGAGCCCTCCCTCACTGCCCACACACTCCGGTCTCCTGGAGCCCTCCCTCACTGCCCACACACTCCGGTCTCCTGGAGCCCTCCCTCACTGCCCACACACTCCGGTCTCCTGGAGCCCTCCCTCGCTGCCCACACACTCTGGACTCCTGGAGCCCTCAACCACTCCACCCTTTCATTGGCAACAGAGCACTCAGCACCCACCTCGAACTCTCTCCCCAAACCCTTCAACCTGCTGCGTCACTCCCCACATAAAAAATCCGCCCTCCCCTAAACTCCCCTCGACTCCTGCTCGGGTCTGACCTGCCTCCACGTGATGCCCTCCGAGGTGGAATAGCCTGTCACCACTTACTGTCCGTCTATCAGCCGTGGCTCGGTGGTGCCTCTCCCACCTCTGAGTCAGGTCATAGGTTCGAGCCCCCGTCCAGGGACAGGAGCTCATGTTCTAGGCCAACATTCCAGTACAGTACCGAGGGAGCGCTGCACTGTCGGAGGGTCAGTACTGAGGGAGCGCTGCACTGTCGGAGGGTCAGTACTGAGGGAGCGCTGCACTGTCGGAGGGTCAGTACTGAGGGAGTGCTGCACTGTCGGAGGGTCAGTACTGAGGGAGCGCTGCACTGTCGGAGGGTCAGTACTGAGGGAGTGCTGCACTGTCGGAGGGTCAGTACTGAGGGAGTGCTGCACTGTCGGAGGGTCAGTACTGAGGGAGCGCCGCACTGTCGGAGGGTCAGTACTGAGGGAGCGCTGCACTGTCGGAGGGTCAGTACTGAGGGAGCGCTGCACTGTCGGAGGGTCAGTACTGAGGGAGCGCTGCACTGTCGGAGGGTCAGTACTGAGGGAGCGCTGCACTGTCGGAGGGTCAGTACCGAGGGAGCACTGCACTGTCGGAGGGTCAGTACTGAGGGAGTGCTGCACTGTCGGAGGGTCAGCACTGAGGGAGCGCTGCACTGTCGGAGGGGCAGTACGGAGGGAGCGCTGCACTGTTGGAGGGTCAGTACTGAGGGAGCGCTGCACTGTCGGAGGGTCAGCACTGAGGGAGCGCTGCACTGTCGGAGGGTCAGTACTGAGGGAGCGCTGCACTGTCGGAGGGTCAGTACTGAGGGAGCGCTGCACTGTCGGGGGGTCAGTACCGAGGGAGCGCCGCACTGTCGGAGGGTCAGTACTGAGGGAGCGCCGCACTGTCGGAGGGTCAGTACCGAGGGAGCGCTGCACTGTCGGAGGGTCAGTACTGAGGGAGCGCTGCACTGTCGGAGGGTCAGTACCGAGGGAGCGCCGCACTGTCGGAGGGGTTGTCTTTGGGATGAGATGTTAAACCGAGATCTTTCTTTCTCTCTGTCTGGACTCACGCACGGAACCTCCCGGAGTCACTGTCTCGTCCCGCACATATTTTTAAAAGTTGATTCTCGGGATGTGGGTGTGACTGGAAAGGCCGGTGTTTATTGCCCGTCTCTCTTGCCCTGGAGAAGGTGGTGGGGAGCCTGCTGTTTGCTGGAACTGAGTGTCTTGCTGGGCCCGCCTCAGAGGGCAATTAAGAGTCAACCCCGATGGTGTGGGGCTGGAGTCACATTTCGGCCCAGACCGGGAAAGGACATTAAAACCCATCTGGTTCGTTGATGACAATCCGACAGGTTGACTGGGGGAGGTCAGGGGCGGTCTGGGGGAAACGGAGGACCAATTCCTGGACAGGACAGGACGTACTTGCTGAGATTGGCCTTCCCGTGAGCCTCTGGGATACGGGCCAGTTGAAGATCTGGACATTTCTTTCTTGCTTCGACGCCCTTCATGCCCCTGGTCACTCCGTGGGCTCGAGCCTCGTAGCTCACGGCGATTATACTGCAGGGACAGGAGGAGCCAAGAGGTCAGCAGAGCAAGAATGACCCACAGTACCCCCCACCCCGCAATTAAATCTAATCAACAAGACGGGCTAGAACTGGTCAAACTGCCCACGGTCACAAATCACCGGGCCGGGCCCGGTTAGAACTGGTCAAACTGCCCACGGTCACAAATCACCGGGCCGGGCCCGGTTAGAACTGGTCAAACTGCCCACGGTCACAAATCACCGGGCCGGGCCCGGTTAGAACTGGTCAAACTGCCCACGGTCACAAATCACCGGGCCGGGCCCGGTTAGAACTGGTCAAACTGCCCACGGTCACAAATCACCGGGCCGGGCCCGGTTAGAACTGGTCAAACTGCCCACGGTCACAAATCACCGGGCCGGGCCCGGTTAGAACTGGTCAAACTGCCCACGGTCACAAATCACCGGGCCGGGCCCGGTTAGAACTGGTCAAACTGCCCACGGTCACAAATCACCGGGCCGGGCCCGGTTAGAACTGGTCAAACTGCCCACGGTCACAAATCACCGGGCCGGGCCCGGTTAGAACTGGTCAAACTGCCCACGGTCACAAATCACCGGGCCGGGCCCGGTTAGAACTGGTCAAACTGCCCACGGTCACAAATCACCGGGCCGGGCCCGGTTAGAACTGGTCAAACTGCCCACGGTCACAAATCACCGGGCCGGGCCCGGTTAGAACTGGTCAAACTGCCCACGGTCACAAATCACCGGGCCGGGCCCGGTTAGAACTGGTCAAACTGCCCACGGTCACAAATCACCGGGCCGGGCCCGGTTAGAACTGGTCAAACTGCCCACGGTCACAAATCACCGGGCCGGGCCCGGTTAGAACTGGTCAAACTGCCCACGGTCACAAATCACCGGGCCGGGCCCGGTTAGAACTGGTCAAACTGCCCACGGTCACAAATCACCGGGCCGGGCCCGGTTAGAACTGGTCAAACTGCCCACGGTCACAAATCACCGGGCCGGGCCCGGTTAGAACTGGTTTGATGAAATGCCAAATTAATGGACTAAAATGTAGATTTGATCGAGGTGTTCAAAATCATGAACGGTTTTGACAGAGTAAATGAGGAGAGACTGTTTCCAGTGACAGCAGGGCCAGTGACCAGAGGACACGGATTTAAGGTGATCGGCAAAAGAACCAGAGGGGAGATGAGGAAATATTTTTTTACACAGCGAGTCGTTACGAACCGGAATTCACTGCCTGAAAGGGCGGTGGAAGCAGATTCAATCGTATTGGGAATTGGAGAAATACCTGAAGGGAAATGGTTTGCAGGGCTATGGGGAAAGAGCGGGGGAATGGGACGAAATGGACAGCTCTTTCAAAGATGGGCCGAATGGGCTCCTTCTTTGCTCTGTGATACTGAAAAATAGAACTGATGTATGAAAAGGTATAATTAACACGGGAACGTAGAATCACCGTACTGGAGAGACGCAGGAAGAGGGACAGAATGGGGAATCGACAAGAACACAGGAACAGGAGGAGGCCATTCAGCCCCTCGAGCCCGCTCTGCCATTCAATCTCATCCTGGCCGATTCCTATCTGAACTCCATTCACCCGTCTTCACTCCATATCCCCCGATCCCCTCACCCAACAAAAATCTATCGATCTCAGTCCTGAAAGCTCCAGTTGACCCCCAGCATCCACAGCCTTTTTGGGGGAGAGAGTTCCAGATTCCCACTCCCCTTTGTGTGAGGAAGTGCTTCCTGACATCACCCCTGAACGGCCCGGCTCTAATTTTAAGGTTCTGCCCCCTCGTTCTGGACTCTCCCCACCAGAGGAAATAGTTTCTCTCTATCGACCCTATCAAATCCTTTAATCATCTTAAACACCTCGATTAGATCACCCCTTAATCTAAAACTCGAGGGAATACAAGCCCAGTCTATGGAACCTGGTCTCGTAATTTAACCCTTTAAGCCCCAGCGACCAGCTGCAGGACGAATGTACTGTGTGATAAGGCAACTGGTACAAAGGAAGGGATCCATCTCATTAATTGGTAGACAGGAAGGGATCCATCCCATATATTGGTACACAGGAAGGGATCCATCAGATTAACTGGTAGTCAGAAAGGGATCTATCACATTAATTGGTACGCAGGAAGGGATCCAACACAATAATTGGTTTGCTGATAGATATGTGTATGTCTATTAGTTTTTCCCTTTGTGGGATGGTATCGAACTCTTTCTGTGTGATCATATACAGCTGAAAACTCATTCTTTAAAGTGAGTACTTTCCCCGGGGACATGTACGGAAAATAGGACTGGGACAGGTCAACAGACTGTGGGTGATTGGGACAGGTTAACAGACAGTGGGTGGGACAGGTTAACAGACTGTGGGTGGGACAGGTCAACAGACTGTGGGTGGGACAGGTTAACAGACTGTGGGTGATTGGGACAGGTTAACAGACTGTGGGTGATTGGGACAGGTTAACAGACTGTGGGTGATTGGGACAGGTTAACAGACTGTGGGTGGGACAGGTTAACAGACTGTGGGTGATTGGGACAGGTTAACAGACTGTGGGTGATTGGGACAGGTGAACAGACTGAGGGTGATTGGGACAGGTTAACAGACTGTGGGTGGGACAGGTTAACAGACTGTGGGTGATTGGGACAGGTTAACAGACTGTGGGTGATTGGGACAGGTCAACAGACTGTGGGTGGGACAGGTTAACAGACTGTGGGTGATTGGGACAGGTTAACAGACTGAGGGTGATTGGGACAGGTTAACAGACTGTGGGTGATTGGGACAGGTTAACAGACTGTGGGTGATTGGGACAGGTTAACAGACTGAGGGTGATTGGGACAGGTTAACAGACTGTGGGTGATTGGGACAGGTTAACAGACTGTGGGTGATTGGGACAGGTGAACAGACTGTGGGTGATTGGGACAGGTCAACAGACTGTGGGTGATTGGGACAGGTTAACAGACTGTGGGTGATTGGGACAGGTTAACAGACTGAGGGTGATTGGGACAGGTTAACAGACTGTGGGTGATTGGGACAGGTTAACAGACTGTGGGTGATTGGGACAGGTTAACAGACTGTGGGTGATTGGGACAGGTTAACAGACTGTGGGTGATTGGGACAGGTTAACAGACTGTGGGTGATTGGGACAGGTTAACAGACTGTGGGTGACTGGGACAGGTTAACAGAGTGTGGGTGGGACAGGTTAACAGACTGTGGGTGATTGGGACAGGTTAACAGACTGTGGGTGATTGGGACAGGTTAACAGACTGTGGGTGATTGGGACAGGTTAACAGACTGTGGGTGGGACAGGTTAACAGACTGTGGGTGATTGGGACAGGTTAACAGAGTGTGGGTGGGACAGGTTAACAGACTGTGGGTGATTGGGACAGGTGAACAGACTGTGGGTGATTGGGACAGGTTAACAGACTGTGGGTGATTGGGACAGGTTAACAGACTGTGGGTGATTGGGACAGGTTAACAGACTGTGGGTGATTGGGACAGGTTAACAGACTGTGGGTGATTGGGACAGGTTAACAGACTGTGGGTGATTGGGACAGGTTAACAGACTGTGGGTGATTGGGACAGGTTAACAGACTGTGGGTGATTGGGACAGGTTAACAGACTGTGGGTGATTGGGACAGGTCAACAGACTGTGGGTGATTGGGACAGGTTAACAGACTGTGGGTGATTGGGACAGGTTAACAGACTGTGGGTGATTGGGACAGGTTAACAGACTGTGGGTGATTGGGACAGGTTAACAGACTGTGGGTGATTGGGACAGGTCAACAGATTGTGGGTGATTGGGACAGGTTAACAGACTGAGGGTGATTGGAACAGGTTAACAGACTGTGGGTGATTGGGACAGGTTAACAGAGTGTGGGTGGGACAGGTTAACAGACTGTGGGTGATTGGGACAGGTCAACAGACTGTGGGTGATTGGGACAGGTTAACAGAGTGTGGGTGATTGGGACAGGTCAACAGACTGTGGGTGATTGGGACAGGTCAACAGATTGTGGGTGATTGGGACAGGTCAACAGACTGTGGGTGATTGGGACAGGTTAACAGACTGTGGGTGATTGGGACAGGTCAACAGACTGTGGGTGATTGGGACAGGTTAACAGACTGAGGGTGATTGGAACAGGTTAACAGACTGTGGGTGATTGGGACAGGTTAACAGAGTGTGGGTGGGACAGGTTAACAGACTGTGGGTGATTGGGACAGGTCAACAGACTGTGGGTGATTGGGACAGGTTAACAGACTGTGGGTGATTGGGACAGGTCAACAGATTGTGGGTGATTGGGACAGGTCAACAGACTGTGGGTGATTGGGACAGGTTAACAGACTGTGGGTGGGACAGGTTAACAGACTGAGGGTGATTGGGACAGGTTAACAGACTGTGGGTGATTGGGACAGGTTAACAGACTGTGGGTGATTGGGACAGGTTAACAGACTGTGGGTGATTGGGACAGGTTAACAGACTGTGGGTGATTGGGACAGGTTAACAGACTGTGGGTGATTGGGACAGGTCAACAGACTGTGGGTGATTGGGACAGGTTAACAGACTGTGGGTGATTGGGACAGGTCAACAGACTGTGGGTGATTGGGACAGGTCAACAGACTGTGGGTGATTGGGACAGGTTAACAGACTGTGGGTGATTGGGACAGGTCAACAGACTGGGTGATTGGGACAGGTCAACAGACTGTGGGTGATTGGGACAGGTTAACAGACTGTGGGTGATTGGGACAGGTTAACAGACTGAGGGAGATTGGGACAGGTTAACAGACTGTGAGTGATTGGGACAGGTGAACAGACTGTGGGTGATTGGGACAGGTTAACAGACTGTGGGTGATTGGGACAGGTCAACAGACTGTGGGTGATTGGGACAGGTTAACAGACTGTGGGTGATTGGGACAGGTTAACAGACTGTGGGTGATTGGGAAAGGTCAACAGACTGTGGGTGATTGGGACAGGTTAACAGACTGTGGGTGGGACAGGTTAACAGACTGTGGGTGATTGGGACAGGTCAACAGACTGTGGGTGATTGGGACAGGTTAACAGACTGTGGGTGATTGGGACAGGTCAACAGATTGTGGGTGATTGGGACAGGTCAACAGACTGTGGGTGATTGGGACAGGTTAACAGACTGTGGGTGGGACAGGTTAACAGACTGAGGGTGATTGGGACAGGTTAACAGAGTGTGGGTGATTGGGACAGGTTAACAGACTGTGGGTGATTGGGACAGGTTAACAGACTGTGGGTGATTGGGACAGGTTAACAGACTGTGGGTGATTGGGACAGGTTAACAGACTGTGGGTGATTGGGACAGGTCAACAGACTGTGGGTGATTGGGACAGGTTAACAGACTGTGGGTGGGACAGGTTAACAGACTGTGGGTGATTGGGACAGGTTAACAGACTGTGGGTGATTGGGACAGGTTAACAGACTGTGGGTGATTGGGACAGGTTAACAGACTGTGGGTGATTGGGACAGGTCAACAGACTGTGGGTGATTGGGACAGGTCAACAGACTGTGGGTGATTGGGACAGGTTAACAGACTGTGGGTGATTGGGACAGGTCAACAGACTGGGTGATTGGGACAGGTCAACAGACTGTGGGTGATTGGGACAGGTTAACAGACTGTGGGTGATTGGGACAGGTTAACAGACTGAGGGTGATTGGGACAGGTTAACAGACTGTGAGTGATTGGGACAGGTGAACAGACTGTGGGTGATTGGGACAGGTTAACAGACTGTGGGTGATTGGGACAGGTCAACAGACTGTGGGTGATTGGGACAGGTTAACAGACTGTGGGTGATTGGGACAGGTTAACAGACTGTGGGTGATTGGGAAAGGTCAACAGACTGTGGGTGATTGGGACAGGTTAACAGACTGTGGGTGGGACAGGTTAACAGACTGTGGGTGATTGGGACAGGTTAACAGACTGTGGGTGATTGGGACAGGTTAACAGAGTGTGGGTGATTGGGACAGGTTAACAGAGTGTGGGTGATTGGGACAGGTTAACAGACTGTGGGTGATTGGGACAGGTTAACAGACTGAGGGTGATTGGGACAGGTTAACAGACTGTGGGTGATTGGGACAGGTTAACAGACTGTGGGTGATTGGGACAGGTCAACAGACTGTGGGTGATTGGGACAGGTTAACAGACTGTGGGTGATTGGGACAGGTTAACAGACTGTGGGTGATTGGGACAGGTCAACAGACTGTGGGTGATTGGGACAGGTTAACAGACTGTGGGTGGGACAGGTTAACAGACTGAGGGTGATTGGGACAGGTTAACAGACTGTGGGTGATTGGGACAGGTTAACAGACTGTGGGTGATTGGGACAGGTTAACAGAGTGTGGGTGATTGGGACAGGTTAACAGAGTGTGGGTGATTGGGACAGGTTAACAGACTGTGGGTGATTGGGACAGGTTAACAGACTGTGGGTGATTGGGACAGGTTAACAGACTGAGGGTGATTGGGACAGGTTAACAGACTGTGGGTGATTGGGACAGGTCAACAGACTGTGGGTGATTGGGACAGGTTAACAGACTGAGGGTGATTGGGACAGGTTAATAGACTGTGGGTGATTGGGACAGGTTAACAGACTGTGGGTGGGACAGGTTAACAGACTGAGGGTGGGACAGGTTAACAGACTGTGGGTGATTGGGACAGGTGAACAGACTGAGGGTGACTGGGACAGGTTAACAGACTGTGGGTGATTGGGACAGGTTAACAGACTGAAGGTGATTGGGACAGGTTAACAGACTGTGGGTGATTGGGACAGGTTAACAGACTGTGGGTGATTGGGACAGGTTAACAGACTGAGGGTGATTGGGACAGGTTAACAGACTGTGGGTGGGACAGGTTAACAGACTGTGGGTGATTGGGACAGGTTAACAGACTGTGGGTGATTGGGACAGGTTAACAGACTGTGGGTGATTGGGACAGGTTAACAGACTGTGGGTGATTGGGACAGGTTAACAGACTGTGGGTGATTGGGACAGGTTAACAGACTGTGGGTGATTGGGACAGGTTAACAGACTGTGGGTGATTGGGACAGGTTAACAGACTGAGGGTGATTGGGACAGGTTAACAGACTGTGGGTGGGACAGGTTAACAGACTGTGGGTGATTGGGACAGGTTAACAGACTGTGGGTGATTGGGACAGGTTAACAGACTGTGGGTGATTGGGACAGGTTAACAGACTGTGGGTGATTGGGACAGGTTAACAGACTGTGGGTGATTGGGACAGGTTAACAGACTGTGGGTGGGACAGGTTAACAGACTGAGGGTGATTGGGACAGGTTAACAGACTGGGTGATTGGGACAGGTGAACAGACTGTGGGTGATTGGGACAGGTTAACAGACTGTGGGTGGGACAGGTTAACAGACTGAGGGTGATTGGGACAGGTTAACAGACTGTGGGTGATTGGGACAGGTTAACAGACTGAGGGTGATTGGGACAGGTTAACAGACTGTGGGTGATTGGGACAGGTTAACAGACTGTGGGTGATTGGGACAGGTCACAGACTGTGGGTGATTGGGACAGGTTAACAGACTGAGCGTGATTGGAACAGGTTAACAGACTGTGGGTGATTGGGACAGGTCAACGGACTGTGGGTGATTGGGACAGGTTAACAGACTGTGGGTGATTGGGACAGGTTAACAGACTGTGGGTGATTGGGACAGGTTAACAGACTGTGGGTGATTGGGACAGGTTAACAGACTGTGGGTGATTGGGACAGGTCAACAGACTGTGGGTGATTGGGACAGGTCAACAGACTGTGGGTGATTGGGACACGTCAACAGACTGTGAGTGATTGGGACAGGTTAACAGACTGAGGGTGATTGGGACAGGTTAACAGACTGAGGGTGATTGGGACAGGTTAACAGACTGTGGGTGATTGGGACAGGTTAACAGACTGTGGGTGATTGGGACAGGTTAACAGACTGAGGGTGATTGGGACAGGTTAACAGACTGAGGGTGATTGGGACAGGTTAACAGACTGTGGGTGATTGGGACAGGTTAACAGACTGTGGGTGATTGGGACAGGTTAACAGACTGAGGGTGATTGGGACAGGTTAACAGACTGTGGGTGATTGGGACAGGTTAACAGACTGTGGGTGATTGGGACAGGTTAACAGACTGTGGGTGACTGGGACAGGTTAACAGACTGTGGGTGATTGGGACAGGTTAACAGACTGTGGGTGATTGGGACAGGTTAACAGAGTGTGGGTGATTGGGACAGGTTAACAGACTGTGGGTGATTGGGACAGGTTAACAGACTGTGGGTGATTGGGACAGGTTAACAGACTGTGGGTGGGACAGGTTAACAGACTGAGGGTGACTGGGACAGGTTAACAGACTGAGGGTGATTGGGACAGGTTAACAGACTGTGGGTGATTGGGACAGGTTAACAGACTGTGGGTGATTGGGACAGGTGAACAGACTGTGGGTGATTGGGACAGGTCAACAGACTGTGGGTGATTGGGACAGGTTAACAGACTGTGGGTGATTGGGACAGGTTAACAGACTGTGGGTGATTGGGACAGGTTAACAGACTGTGGGTGATTGGGACAGGTTAACAGACTGTGGGTGATTGGGACAGGTCAACAGAGTGTGAGTGATTGGGACAGGTTAACAGAGTGTGGGTGATTGGGACAGGTTAACAGACTGTGGGTGATTGGGACAGGTTAACAGACTGTGGGTGGGACAGGTTAACAGACTGAGGGTGACTGGGACAGGTTAACAGACTGAGGGTGATTGGGACAGGTTAACAGACTGTGGGTGATTGGGACAGGTCAACAGACTGTGGGTGATTGGGACAGGTTAACAGACTGTGGGTGATTGGGACAGGTTAACAGACTGTGGGTGATTGGGACAGGTCAACAGACTGTGGGTGATTGGGACAGGTTAACAGACTGTGGGTGATTCGGACAGGTCAACAGACTGTGGGTGATTGGGACAGGTCAACAGACTGTGGGTGACTGGGACAGGTTAACAGACTGTGGGTGGGACAGGTTAACAGACTGTGGGTGATTGGGACAGGTTAACAGACTGTGGGTGATTGGGACAGGTCAACAGACTGTGGGTGATTGGGACAGGTCAACAGACTGTGGGTGATTGGGACAGGTTAACAGACTGTGGGTGATTGGGACAGGTCAACAGATTGTGGGTGATTGGGACAGGTTAACAGACTGTGGGTGATTGGGACAGGTTAACAGACTGTGGGTGATTGGGACAGGTTAACAGACTGTGAGTGATTGGGACAGGTTAACAGACTGTGGGTGATTGGGACAGGTTAACAGACTGTGGGTGATTGGGACAGGTTAACAGACTGTGGGTGATTGGGAAAGGTCAACAGACTGTGGGTGATTGGGACAGGTTAACAGACTGTGGGTGGGACAGGTTAACAGACTGAGGGTGATTGGGACAGGTTAACAGACTGTTGGTGATTGGGACAGGTTAACAGACTGTGGGTGATTGGGACAGGTTAACAGAGTGTGGGTGATTGGGACAGGTTAACAGAGTGTGGGTGATTGGGACAGGTTAACAGACTGTGGGTGATTGGGACAGGTTAACAGACTGTGGGTGATTGGGACAGGTTAACAGACTGAGGGTGATTGGGACAGGTTAACAGACTGTGGGTGATTGGGACAGGTTAACAGACTGTGGGTGATTGGGACAGGTTAACAGACTGTGGGTGATTGGGACAGGTTAACAGACTGAGGGTGATTGGGACAGGTTAACAGACTGTGGGTGATTGGGACAGGTTAACAGACTGTGGGTGATTGGGACAGGTTAACAGACTGAGGGTGATTGGGACAGGTCAACAGACTGTGGGTGATTGGGACAGGTTAACAGAGTGTGGGTGATTGGGACAGGTTAACAGAGTGTGGGTGATTGGGACAGGTTAACAGACTGTGGGTGGGACAGGTTAACAGACTGAGGGTGGGACAGGTTAACAGACTGAGGGTGATTGGGACAGGTCAACAGACTGTGGGTGATTGGGACAGGTTAACAGACTGTGGGTGGGACAGGTTAACAGACTGAGGGTGATTGGGACAGGTCAACAGACTGTGGGTGATTGGGACAGGTTAACAGAGTGTGGGTGATTGGGACAGGTTAACAGACTGTGGGTGATTGGGACAGGTTAACAGACTGAGGGTGATTGGGACAGGTTAACAGACTGTGGGTGATTGGGACAGGTCAACAGACTGTGGGTGATTGGGACAGGTTAACAGAGTGTAAGTGATTGGGACAGGTTAACAGACTGTGGGTGACTGGGACAGGTCAACAGACTGTGGGTGATTGGGACAGGTTAACAGAGTGTGGGTGATTGGGACAGGTTAACAGACTGTGGGTGATTGGGACAGGTTAACAGACTGTGGGTGATTGGGACAGGTTAACAGACTGTGGGTGATTGGGACAGGTTAACAGACTGTGGGTGATTGGGACAGGTTAACAGACTGAGGGTGATTGGGACAGGTTAACAGACTGGGTGATTGGGACAGGTTAACAGACTGTGGGTGATTGGGACAGGTTAACAGACTGTGGGTGGGACAGGTTAACAGACTGAGGGTGATTGGGACAGGTCAACAGACTGTGAGTGATTGGGACAGGTCAACAGACTGTGGGTGATTGGGACAGGTTAACAGACTGAGGGTGATTGGGACAGGTGAACAGACTGAGGGTGATTGGGACAGGTCAACAGACTGAGGGTGATTGGGACAGGTTAACAGACTGTGGGTGGGACAGGTTAACAGACTGTGGGTGATTGGGACAGGTTAACAGACTGTGGGTGATTGGGACAGGTTAACAGACTGAGGGTGATTGGGACAGGTTAACAGACTGTGGGTGATTGGGACAGGTTAACAGACTGTGGGTGATTGGGACAGGTCACAGACTGTGGGTGATTGGGACAGGTTAACAGACTGAGCGTGATTGGAACAGGTTAACAGACTGTGGGTGATTGGGACAGGTCAACGGACTGTGGGTGATTGGGACAGGTTAACAGACTGTGGGTGATTGGGACAGGTTAACAGACTGTGGGTGATTGGGACAGGTTAACAGACTGTGGGTGATTGGGACAGGTTAACAGACTGTGGGTGATTGGGACAGGTCAACAGACTGTGGGTGATTGGGACAGGTCAACAGACTGTGGGTGATTGGGACACGTCAACAGACTGTGAGTGATTGGGACAGGTTAACAGACTGAGGGTGATTGGGACAGGTTAACAGACTGAGGGTGATTGGGACAGGTTAACAGACTGTGGGTGATTGGGACAGGTTAACAGACTGTGGGTGATTGGGACAGGTTAACAGACTGAGGGTGATTGGGACAGGTTAACAGACTGAGGGTGATTGGGACAGGTTAACAGACTGTGGGTGATTGGGACAGGTTAACAGACTGTGGGTGATTGGGACAGGTTAACAGACTGAGGGTGATTGGGACAGGTTAACAGACTGTGGGTGATTGGGACAGGTTAACAGACTGTGGGTGATTGGGACAGGTTAACAGACTGTGGGTGACTGGGACAGGTTAACAGACTGTGGGTGATTGGGACAGGTTAACAGACTGTGGGTGATTGGGACAGGTCAACAGAGTGTGAGTGATTGGGACAGGTTAACAGAGTGTGGGTGATTGGGACAGGTTAACAGACTGTGGGTGATTGGGACAGGTTAACAGACTGTGGGTGATTGGGACAGGTTAACAGACTGTGGGTGGGACAGGTTAACAGACTGAGGGTGACTGGGACAGGTTAACAGACTGAGGGTGATTGGGACAGGTTAACAGACTGTGGGTGATTGGGACAGGTTAACAGACTGTGGGTGATTGGGACAGGTGAACAGACTGTGGGTGATTGGGACAGGTCAACAGACTGTGGGTGATTGGGACAGGTTAACAGACTGTGGGTGATTGGGACAGGTTAACAGACTGTGGGTGATTGGGACAGGTTAACAGACTGTGGGTGATTGGGACAGGTTAACAGACTGTGGGTGATTGGGACAGGTCAACAGAGTGTGAGTGATTGGGACAGGTTAACAGAGTGTGGGTGATTGGGACAGGTTAACAGACTGTGGGTGATTGGGACAGGTTAACAGACTGTGGGTGGGACAGGTTAACAGACTGAGGGTGACTGGGACAGGTTAACAGACTGAGGGTGATTGGGACAGGTTAACAGACTGTGGGTGATTGGGACAGGTCAACAGACTGTGGGTGATTGGGACAGGTTAACAGACTGTGGGTGATTGGGACAGGTTAACAGACTGTGGGTGATTGGGACAGGTCAACAGACTGTGGGTGATTGGGACAGGTTAACAGACTGTGGGTGATTCGGACAGGTCAACAGACTGTGGGTGATTGGGACAGGTCAACAGACTGTGGGTGACTGGGACAGGTTAACAGACTGTGGGTGGGACAGGTTAACAGACTGTGGGTGATTGGGACAGGTTAACAGACTGTGGGTGATTGGGACAGGTCAACAGACTGTGGGTGATTGGGACAGGTCAACAGACTGTGGGTGATTGGGACAGGTTAACAGACTGTGGGTGATTGGGACAGGTCAACAGATTGTGGGTGATTGGGACAGGTTAACAGACTGTGGGTGATTGGGACAGGTTAACAGACTGTGGGTGATTGGGACAGGTTAACAGACTGTGAGTGATTGGGACAGGTTAACAGACTGTGGGTGATTGGGACAGGTTAACAGACTGTGGGTGATTGGGACAGGTTAACAGACTGTGGGTGATTGGGAAAGGTCAACAGACTGTGGGTGATTGGGACAGGTTAACAGACTGTGGGTGGGACAGGTTAACAGACTGAGGGTGATTGGGACAGGTTAACAGACTGTTGGTGATTGGGACAGGTTAACAGACTGTGGGTGATTGGGACAGGTTAACAGAGTGTGGGTGATTGGGACAGGTTAACAGAGTGTGGGTGATTGGGACAGGTTAACAGACTGTGGGTGATTGGGACAGGTTAACAGACTGTGGGTGATTGGGACAGGTTAACAGACTGAGGGTGATTGGGACAGGTTAACAGACTGTGGGTGATTGGGACAGGTTAACAGACTGTGGGTGATTGGGACAGGTTAACAGACTGTGGGTGATTGGGACAGGTTAACAGACTGAGGGTGATTGGGACAGGTTAACAGACTGTGGGTGATTGGGACAGGTTAACAGACTGTGGGTGATTGGGACAGGTTAACAGACTGAGGGTGATTGGGACAGGTCAACAGACTGTGGGTGATTGGGACAGGTTAACAGAGTGTGGGTGATTGGGACAGGTTAACAGAGTGTGGGTGATTGGGACAGGTTAACAGACTGTGGGTGGGACAGGTTAACAGACTGAGGGTGATTGGGACAGGTCAACAGACTGTGGGTGATTGGGACAGGTTAACAGAGTGTGGGTGATTGGGACAGGTTAACAGACTGTGGGTGATTGGGACAGGTTAACAGACTGAGGGTGATTGGGACAGGTTAACAGACTGTGGGTGATTGGGACAGGTCAACAGACTGTGGGTGATTGGGACAGGTTAACAGAGTGTAAGTGATTGGGACAGGTTAACAGACTGTGGGTGACTGGGACAGGTCAACAGACTGTGGGTGATTGGGACAGGTTAACAGAGTGTGGGTGATTGGGACAGGTTAACAGAGTGTGGGTGATTGGGACAGGTTAACAGACTGTGGGTGATTGGGACAGGTTAACAGAGTGTGGGTGATTGGGACAGGTTAACAGACTGTGGGTGATTGGGACACGTTAACAGACTGAGGGTGATTGGGACAGGTTAACAGACTGAGGGTGATTGGGACAGGTTAACAGACTGTGGGTGATTGGGACAGGTCAACAGACTGAGGGTGATTGGGACAGGTTAACAGACTGTGGGTGATTGGGACAGGTTAACAGACTGTGGGTGATTGGGACAGGTTAACAGACTGTGGGTGATTGGGACAGGTTAACAGACTGTGGGTGATTGGGACAGGTTAACAGACTGTGGGTGATTGGGACAGGTTAACAGACTGTGGGTGATTGGGACAGGTTAACAGACTGAGGGTGATTGGGACAGGTTAACAGACTGGGTGATTGGGACAGGTTAACAGACTGTGGGTGATTGGGACAGGTTAACAGACTGTGGGTGGGACAGGTTAACAGACTGAGGGTGATTGGGACAGGTCAACAGACTGTGAGTGATTGGGACAGGTCAACAGACTGTGGGTGATTGGGACAGGTTAACAGACTGAGGGTGATTGGGACAGGTGAACAGACTGAGGGTGATTGGGACAGGTCAACAGACTGAGGGTGATTGGGACAGGTTAACAGACTGTGGGTGGGACAGGTTAACAGACTGTGGGTGATTGGGACAGGTTAACAGACTGAGGGTGATTGGAACAGGTTAACAGACTGTGGGTGATTGGGACAGGTCAACAGACTGTGGGTGATTGGGACAGGTTAACAGACTGTGGGTGATTGGGACAGGTTAACAGACTGTGGGTGATTGGGACAGGTTAACAGACTGAGGGTGATTGGGACAGGTCAACAGACTGTGGGTGATTGGGACAGGTTAACAGAGTGTGGGTGATTGGGACAGGTTAACAGAGTGTGGGTGATTGGGACAGGTTAACAGACTGTGGGTGGGACAGGTTAACAGACTGAGGGTGATTGGGACAGGTCAACAGACTGTGGGTGATTGGGACAGGTTAACAGAGTGTGGGTGATTGGGACAGGTTAACAGACTGTGGGTGATTGGGACAGGTTAACAGACTGAGGGTGATTGGGACAGGTTAACAGACTGTGGGTGATTGGGACAGGTCAACAGACTGTGGGTGATTGGGACAGGTTAACAGAGTGTAAGTGATTGGGACAGGTTAACAGACTGTGGGTGACTGGGACAGGTCAACAGACTGTGGGTGATTGGGACAGGTTAACAGAGTGTGGGTGATTGGGACAGGTTAACAGAGTGTGGGTGATTGCGACAGGTTAACAGACTGTGGGTGATTGGGACAGGTTAACAGACTGTGAGTGATTGGGACAGGTTAACAGAGTGTGGGTGATTGGGACAGGTTAACAGACTGTGGGTGATTGGGACAGGTTAACAGACTGTGGGTGATTGGGACAGGTCAACAGACTGTGGGTGATTGGGACAGGTTAACAGACTGTGGGTGATTGGGACAGGTTAACAGACTGAGGGTGATTGGGACAGGTTAACAGACTGAGGGTGATTGGGACAGGTTAACAGACTGTGGGTGATTGGGACAGGTCAACAGACTGAGGGTGATTGGGACAGGTTAACAGACTGTGGGTGATTGGGACAGGTTAACAGACTGTGGGTGATTGGGACAGGTTAACAGACTGAGGGTGATTGGGACAGGTTAACAGACTGTGGGTGGGACAGGTTAACAGACTGTGGGTGATTGGGACAGGTTAACAGACTGTGGGTGATTGGGACAGGTTAACAGACTGTGGGTGATTGGGACAGGTTAACAGACTGTGGGTGATTGGGACAGGTTAACAGACTGTGGGTGATTGGGACAGGTTAACAGACTGTGGGTGGGACAGGTTAACAGACTGAGGGTGATTGGGACAGGTTAACAGACTGGGTGATTGGGACAGGTTAACCGACTGTGGGTGATTGGGACAGGTTAACAGACTGTGGGTGGGACAGGTTAACAGACTGAGGGTGATTGGGACAGGTCAACAGACTGTGAGTGATTGGGACAGGTCAACAGACTGTGGGTGATTGGGACAGGTCAACAGACTGTGGGTGATTGGGACAGGTTAACAGACTGAGGGTGATTGGGACAGGTTAACAGACTGTGGGTGATTGGGACAGGTCAACAGACTGTGGGTGATTGGGACAGGTTAACAGACTGTGGGTGATTGGGACAGGTCAACAGACTGTGGGTGATTGGGACAGGTTAACAGACTGTGGGTGATTGGGACAGGTCAACAGACTGTGGGTGATTGGGACAGGTTAACAGACTGAGGGTGATTGGGACAGGTCAACAGACTGTGGGTGATTGGGACAGGTTAACAGACTGAGGGTGATTGGGACACGTCAACAGACTGTGGGTGATTGGGACAGGTTAACAGACTGTGGGTGATTGGGACAGGTTAACAGACTGAGGGTGATTGGGACACGTTAACAGACTGTGGGTGATTGGGACAGGTTAACAGACTGTGGGTGATTGGGACAGGTTAACAGACTGTGGGTGATTGGGACAGGTTAACAGACTGAGGGTGATTGGGACAGGTTAACAGACTGTGGGTGATTGGGACAGGTGAACAGACTGTGGGTGATTGGGACAGGTTAACAGACTGTGGGTGATTGGGACAGGTCAACAGACTGTGGGTGATTGCGACAGGTTAACAGACTGTGGGTGATTGGGACAGGTTAACAGACCGTGGGTGACTGGGACAGGTCAACATACTGTGGGTGATTGGGACAGGTCAACAGACTGTGGGTGATTGGGACAGGTTAACAGACTGAGGGTGATTGGGACAGGTTAACAGACTGAGGGTGATTGGGATAGGTTAACAGACTGTGGGTGATTGGGACAGGTCAACAGACTGAGGGTGATTGGGACAGGTCAACAGACTGTGGGTGATTGGGACAGGTTAACAGACTGTGGGTGATTGGGACAGGTCAACAGACTGTGGGTGATTGGGACAGGTTAACAGACTGTGGGTGATTGGGACAGGTCAACAGACTGAGGGTGATTGGGACAGGTCAACAGACTGTGGGTGATTGGGACAGGTTAACAGACTGTGGGTGATTGGGACAGGTTAACAGACTGTGGGTGATTGGGACACGTTAACAGACTGTGGGTGATTGGGACACGTTAACAGACTGTGGGTGATTGGGACAGGTTAACAGACTGTGGGTGATTGGGACAGGTTAACAGACTGTGGGTGATTGGGACAGGTTAACAGACTGTGGGTGATTGGGACAGGTTAACAGACTGTGGGTGATTGGGACAGGTTAACAGACTGTGGGTGATTGGGACAGGTTAACAGACTGTGGGTGATTGGGACAGGTTAACAGACTGTGGGTGATTGGGACAGGTTAACACACTGTGGGTGATTGGGACAGGTTAACAGACTGTGGGTGATTGGGACAGGTCAACAGACTGTGGGTGATTGCGACAGGTTAACAGACCGTGGGTGACTGGGACAGGTCAACATACTGTGGGTGATTGGGACAGGTCAACAGACCGTGGTTGACTGGGACAGGTCAACATACTGTGGGTGATTGGGACAGGTCAACAGACTGTGGGTGATTGGGACAGGTCAACAGACTGTGGGTGATTGGGACAGGTCAACAGACCGTGGGTGACTGGGACAGGTCAACATACTGTGGGTGATTGGGACAGGTCAACAGACTGTGGGTGATTGGGACAGGTTAACAGACTGTGGGTGATTGGGACAGGTTAACAGACTGTGGGTGGGACAGGTTAACAGAGTGTGGGTGACTGGGACAGGTCAACAGACTGTGGGTGATTGGGACAGGTCAACAGACTGTGGGTGATTGGGACAGGTTAACAGACTGTGGGTGATTGGGACAGGTCAACAGACTGTGGGTGATTGGGACAGGTTAACAGACTGTGGGTGATTGGGACAGGTTAACAGAGTGTGGGTGATTGGGACAGGTCAACAGACTGTGGGTGATTGGGACAGGTTAACAGACTGAGGGTGATTGGGACAGGTCAACAGACTGTGGGTGATTGGGACAGGTTAACAGACTGTGGGTGATTGGGACAGGTTAACAGACTGTGGGTGATTGGGACAGGTTAACAGACTGTGGGTGATTGGGACAGGTTAACAGACTGTGGGTGATTGGGACAGGTTAACAGACTGTGGGTGATTGGGACAGGTTAACAGACTGTGGGTGATTGGGACAGGTTAACAGACTGAGGGTGATTGGGACAGGTTAACAGACTGTGGGTGATTGGGACAGGTGAACAGACTGTGGGTGATTGGGACAGGTTAACAGACTGTGGGTGATTGGGACAGGTCAACAGACTGTGGGTGATTGGGACAGGTGAACAGACTGTGGGTGATTGGGACAGGTTAACAGACTGTGGGTGATTGGGACAGGTTAACAGACTGTGGGTGATTGGGACAGGTCAACAGACTGAGGGTGATTGGGACAGGTTAACAGACTGTGGGTGATTGGGACAGGTTAACAGACCGTGGGTGACTGGGACAGGTCAACATACTGTGGGTGATTGGGACAGGTCAACAGACTGTGGGTGATTGGGACAGGTTAACAGAGTGTGAGTGATTGGGACAGGTTAACAGACTGTGGGTGATTGGGACAGGTTAACAGAGTGTGGGTGACTGGGACAGGTCAACAGACTGTGGGTGATTGGGACAGGTCAACAGACTGTGGGTGATTGGGACAGGTTAACAGACTGAGGGTGATTGGGACAGGTTAACAGACTGAGGGTGATTGGGATAGGTTAACAGACTGTGGGTGATTGGGACAGGTCAACAGACTGAGGGTGATTGGGACAGGTCAACAGACTGTGGGTGATTGGGACAGGTTAACAGACTGTGGGTGATTGGGACAGGTCAACAGACTGTGGGTGATTGGGACAGGTTAACAGACTGTGGGTGATTGGGACAGGTCAACAGACTGAGGGTGATTGGGACAGGTCAACAGACTGTGGGTGATTGGGACAGGTCAACAGACTGTGGGTGATTGGGACAGGTTAACAGACTGAGGGTGATTGGGACAGGTTAACAGACTGTGGGTGATTGGGACAGGTCAACAGACTGTGGGTGATTGGGACAGGTTAACAGACTGTGGGTGATTGGGACAGGTCAACAGACTGTGGGTGATTGGGACAGGTTAACAGACTGTGGGTGATTGGGACAGGAGAACAGACTGTGGGTGATTGGGACAGGTCAACAGACTGTGGGTAATTGGGACAGGTTAACAGACTGAGGGTGATTGGGACAGGTTAACAGACTGTGGGTGATTGGGACAGGTCAACAGACTGTGGGTGATTGGGACAGGTTAACAGACTGTGGGTGATTGGGACAGGTCAACAGACTGTGGGTGATTGGGACAGGTTAACAGACTGTGGGTGATTTGGACAGGTCAACAGACTGTGGGTGATTGGGACAGGTTAACAGACTGTGGGTGATTGGGACAGGTCAACAGACTGTGGGTGATTGGGACAGGTTAACAGACTGAGGGTGATTGGGACACGTCAACAGACTGTGGGTGATTGGGACAGGTTAACAGACTGTGGGTGATTGGGACAGGTTAACAGACTGAGGGTGATTGGGACACGTTAACAGACTGTGGGTGATTGGGACAGGTTAACAGACTGTGGGTGATTGGGACAGGTTAACAGACTGTGGGTGATTGGGACAGGTTAACAGACTGTGGGTGATTGGGACAGGTTAACAGACTGTGGGTGATTGGGACAGGTCAACAGACTGTGGGTGATTGGGACAGGTTAACAGACTGAGGGTGATTGGGACAGGTTAACAGACTGTGGGTGATTGGGACAGGTTAACAGACTGTGGGTGATTGGGACAGGTTAACAGACTGTGGGTGATTGGGACACGTTAACAGACTGTGGGTGATTGGGACACGTTAACAGACTGTGGGTGATTGGGACAGGTTAACAGACTGTGGGTGATTGGGACACGTTAACAGACTGTGGGTGATTGGGACAGGTTAACAGACTGTGGGTGATTGGGACAGGTTAACAGACTGTGGGTGGGACAGGTTAACAGACTGTGGGTGATTGGGACAGGTTAACAGACTGTGGGTGGGACAGGTTAACAGACTGTGGGTGATTGGGACAGGTTAACAGACTGTGGGTGATTGGGACAGGTTAACAGACTGTGGGTGATTGGGACAGGTTAACAGACTGTGGGTGATTGGGACAGGTTAACAGACTGTGGGTGATTGGGACAGGTTAACACACTGTGGGTGATTGGGACAGGTTAACAGACTGTGGGTGATTGGGACAGGTCAACAGACTGTGGGTGATTGCGACAGGTTAACAGACCGTGGGTGACTGGGACAGGTCAACATACTGTGGGTGATTGGGACAGGTCAACAGACCGTGGGTGACTGGGACAGGTCAACATACTGTGGGTGATTGGGACAGGTCAACAGACTGTGGGTGATTGGGACAGGTCAACAGACTGTGGATGATTGGGACAGGTTAACAGAGTGTGGGTGATTGGGACAGGTTAACAGACTGTGGGTGATTGGGGCAGGTTAACAGACTGTGGGTGGGACAGGTTAACAGAGTGTGGGTGGGACAGGTTAACAGACTGTGGGTGATTGGGACAGGTCAACAGACTGTGGGTGGGACAGGTTAACAGACTGTGGGTGGGACAGGTTAACAGACTGTGGGTGATTGGGACAGGTCAACAGACTGTGGGTGATTGGGACAGGTCAACAGACTGTGGGTGATTGGGACAGGTTAACAGACTGTGGGTGATTGGGACAGGTTAACAGACTGAGGGTGATTGGGACAGGTTAACAGACTGTGGGTGATTGGGACAGGTTAACAGAGTGTGGGTGATTGGGACAGGTCAACAGACTGTGGGTGATTGGGACAGGTTAACAGACTGAGGGTGATTGGGACAGGTCAACAGACTGTGGGTGATTGGGACAGGTTAACAGACTGTGGGTGATTGGGACAGGTTAACAGACTGTGGGTGATTGGGACAGGTTAACAGACTGTGGGTGATTGGGACAGGTTAACAGACTGTGGGTGATTGGGACAGGTTAACAGACTGTGGGTGATTGGGACAGGTTAACAGACTGAGGGTGATTGGGACAGGTTAACAGACTGTGGGTGATTGGGACAGGTGAACAGACTGTGGGTGATTGGGACAGGTTAACAGACTGTGGGTGATTGGGACAGGTTAACAGACTGTGGGTGATTGGGACAGGTCAACAGACTGTGGGTGATTGGGACAGGTCAACAGACTGTGGGTGATTGGGACAGGTTAACAGAGTGTGAGTGATTGGGACAGGTTAACAGACTGTGGGTGGGACAGGTTAACAGAGTGTGGGTGACTGGGACAGGTCAACAGACTGTGGGTGATTGGGACAGGTCAACAGACTGTGGGTGATTGGGACAGGTTAACAGACTGAGGGTGATTGGGACAGGTTAACAGACTGAGGGTGATTGGGACAGGTTAACAGACTGTGGGTGATTGGGACAGGTCAACAGACTGAGGGTGATTGGGACAGGTCAACAGACTGTGGGTGATTGGGACAGGTCAACAGACTGTGGGTGATTGGGACAGGTTAACAGACTGAGGGTGATTGGGACAGGTTAACAGACTGTGGGTGATTGGGACAGGTCAACAGACTGTGGGTGATTGGGACAGGTTAACAGACTGTGGGTGATTGGGACAGGTTAACAGAGTGTGGGTGATTGGGACAGGTCAACAGACTGTGGGTGATTGGGACAGGTTAACAGACTGAGGGTGATTGGGACAGGTCAACAGACTGTGGGTGATTGGGACAGGTTAACAGACTGAGGGTGATTGGGACACGTCAACAGAGTGTGGGTGATTGGGACAGGTCAACAGACTGTGGGTGATTGGGACAGGTTAACAGACTGTGGGTGATTGGGACAGGTCAACAGACTGTGGGTGATTGGGACAGGTCAACAGACTGAGGGTGATTGGGACAGGTTAACAGACTGTGGGTGATTGGGACAGGTTAACAGACTGTGGGTGATTGGGACAGGTTAACAGACTGTGGGTGATTGGGACAGGTTAACAGACTGAGGGTGATTGGGACAGGTTAACAGACTGTGGGTGATTGGGACAGGTGAACAGACTGTGGGTGATTGGGACAGGTTAACAGAGTGTGGGTGATTGGGACAGGTCAACAGACTGTGGGTGATTGGGACAGGTTAACAGACTGAGGGTGATTGGGACAGGTCAACAGACTGTGGGTGATTGGGACAGGTTAACAGACTGTGGGTGATTGGGACAGGTTAACAGACTGTGGGTGATTGGGACAGGTTAACAGACTGTGGGTGATTGGGACAGGTTAACAGACTGTGGGTGATTGGGACAGGTTAACAGACTGTGGGTGATTGGGACAGGTTAACAGACTGTGGGTGATTGGGACAGGTTAACAGACTGAGGGTGATTGGGACAGGTTAACAGACTGTGGGTGATTGGGACAGGTGAACAGACTGTGGGTGATTGGGACAGGTTAACAGACTGTGGGTGATTGGGACAGGTCAACAGACTGTGGGTGATTGGGACAGGTGAACAGACTGTGGGTGATTGGGACAGGTTAACAGACTGTGGGTGATTGGGACAGGTTAACAGACTGTGGGTGATTGGGACAGGTCAACAGACTGAGGGTGATTGGGACAGGTTAACAGACTGTGGGTGATTGGGACAGGTTAACAGACCGTGGGTGACTGGGACAGGTCAACATACTGTGGGTGATTGGGACAGGTCAACAGACTGTGGGTGATTGGGACAGGTTAACAGAGTGTGAGTGATTGGGACAGGTTAACAGACTGTGGGTGATTGGGACAGGTTAACAGAGTGTGGGTGACTGGGACAGGTCAACAGACTGTGGGTGATTGGGACAGGTCAACAGACTGTGGGTGATTGGGACAGGTTAACAGACTGAGGGTGATTGGGACAGGTTAACAGACTGAGGGTGATTGGGATAGGTTAACAGACTGTGGGTGATTGGGACAGGTCAACAGACTGAGGGTGATTGGGACAGGTCAACAGACTGTGGGTGATTGGGACAGGTTAACAGACTGTGGGTGATTGGGACAGGTCAACAGACTGTGGGTGATTGGGACAGGTTAACAGACTGTGGGTGATTGGGACAGGTCAACAGACTGAGGGTGATTGGGACAGGTCAACAGACTGTGGGTGATTGGGACAGGTCAACAGACTGTGGGTGATTGGGACAGGTTAACAGACTGAGGGTGATTGGGACAGGTTAACAGACTGTGGGTGATTGGGACAGGTCAACAGACTGTGGGTGATTGGGACAGGTTAACAGACTGTGGGTGATTGGGACAGGTCAACAGACTGTGGGTGATTGGGACAGGTTAACAGACTGTGGGTGATTGGGACAGGAGAACAGACTGTGGGTGATTGGGACAGGTCAACAGACTGTGGGTAATTGGGACAGGTTAACAGACTGAGGGTGATTGGGACAGGTTAACAGACTGTGGGTGATTGGGACAGGTCAACAGACTGTGGGTGATTGGGACAGGTTAACAGACTGTGGGTGATTGGGACAGGTCAACAGACTGTGGGTGATTGGGACAGGTTAACAGACTGTGGGTGATTTGGACAGGTCAACAGACTGTGGGTGATTGGGACAGGTTAACAGACTGTGGGTGATTGGGACAGGTCAACAGACTGTGGGTGATTGGGACAGGTTAACAGACTGAGGGTGATTGGGACACGTCAACAGACTGTGGGTGATTGGGACAGGTTAACAGACTGTGGGTGATTGGGACAGGTTAACAGACTGAGGGTGATTGGGACACGTTAACAGACTGTGGGTGATTGGGACAGGTTAACAGACTGTGGGTGATTGGGACAGGTTAACAGACTGTGGGTGATTGGGACAGGTTAACAGACTGTGGGTGATTGGGACAGGTTAACAGACTGTGGGTGATTGGGACAGGTCAACAGACTGTGGGTGATTGGGACAGGTTAACAGACTGAGGGTGATTGGGACAGGTTAACAGACTGTGGGTGATTGGGACAGGTTAACAGACTGTGGGTGATTGGGACAGGTTAACAGACTGTGGGTGATTGGGACACGTTAACAGACTGTGGGTGATTGGGACACGTTAACAGACTGTGGGTGATTGGGACAGGTTAACAGACTGTGGGTGATTGGGACACGTTAACAGACTGTGGGTGATTGGGACAGGTTAACAGACTGTGGGTGATTGGGACAGGTTAACAGACTGTGGGTGGGACAGGTTAACAGACTGTGGGTGATTGGGACAGGTTAACAGACTGTGGGTGGGACAGGTTAACAGACTGTGGGTGATTGGGACAGGTTAACAGACTGTGGGTGATTGGGACAGGTTAACAGACTGTGGGTGATTGGGACAGGTTAACAGACTGTGGGTGATTGGGACAGGTTAACAGACTGTGGGTGATTGGGACAGGTTAACACACTGTGGGTGATTGGGACAGGTTAACAGACTGTGGGTGATTGGGACAGGTCAACAGACTGTGGGTGATTGCGACAGGTTAACAGACCGTGGGTGACTGGGACAGGTCAACATACTGTGGGTGATTGGGACAGGTCAACAGACCGTGGGTGACTGGGACAGGTCAACATACTGTGGGTGATTGGGACAGGTCAACAGACTGTGGGTGATTGGGACAGGTCAACAGACTGTGGATGATTGGGACAGGTTAACAGAGTGTGGGTGATTGGGACAGGTTAACAGACTGTGGGTGATTGGGGCAGGTTAACAGACTGTGGGTGGGACAGGTTAACAGAGTGTGGGTGGGACAGGTTAACAGACTGTGGGTGATTGGGACAGGTCAACAGACTGTGGGTGGGACAGGTTAACAGACTGTGGGTGGGACAGGTTAACAGACTGTGGGTGATTGGGACAGGTCAACAGACTGTGGGTGATTGGGACAGGTCAACAGACTGTGGGTGATTGGGACAGGTTAACAGACTGTGGGTGATTGGGACAGGTTAACAGACTGAGGGTGATTGGGACAGGTTAACAGACTGTGGGTGATTGGGACAGGTTAACAGAGTGTGGGTGATTGGGACAGGTCAACAGACTGTGGGTGATTGGGACAGGTTAACAGACTGAGGGTGATTGGGACAGGTCAACAGACTGTGGGTGATTGGGACAGGTTAACAGACTGTGGGTGATTGGGACAGGTTAACAGACTGTGGGTGATTGGGACAGGTTAACAGACTGTGGGTGATTGGGACAGGTTAACAGACTGTGGGTGATTGGGACAGGTTAACAGACTGTGGGTGATTGGGACAGGTTAACAGACTGAGGGTGATTGGGACAGGTTAACAGACTGTGGGTGATTGGGACAGGTGAACAGACTGTGGGTGATTGGGACAGGTTAACAGACTGTGGGTGATTGGGACAGGTTAACAGACTGTGGGTGATTGGGACAGGTCAACAGACTGTGGGTGATTGGGACAGGTCAACAGACTGTGGGTGATTGGGACAGGTTAACAGAGTGTGAGTGATTGGGACAGGTTAACAGACTGTGGGTGGGACAGGTTAACAGAGTGTGGGTGACTGGGACAGGTCAACAGACTGTGGGTGATTGGGACAGGTCAACAGACTGTGGGTGATTGGGACAGGTTAACAGACTGAGGGTGATTGGGACAGGTTAACAGACTGAGGGTGATTGGGACAGGTTAACAGACTGTGGGTGATTGGGACAGGTCAACAGACTGAGGGTGATTGGGACAGGTCAACAGACTGTGGGTGATTGGGACAGGTCAACAGACTGTGGGTGATTGGGACAGGTTAACAGACTGAGGGTGATTGGGACAGGTTAACAGACTGTGGGTGATTGGGACAGGTCAACAGACTGTGGGTGATTGGGACAGGTTAACAGACTGTGGGTGATTGGGACAGGTTAACAGAGTGTGGGTGATTGGGACAGGTCAACAGACTGTGGGTGATTGGGACAGGTTAACAGACTGAGGGTGATTGGGACAGGTCAACAGACTGTGGGTGATTGGGACAGGTTAACAGACTGAGGGTGATTGGGACACGTCAACAGAGTGTGGGTGATTGGGACAGGTCAACAGACTGTGGGTGATTGGGACAGGTTAACAGACTGTGGGTGATTGGGACAGGTCAACAGACTGTGGGTGATTGGGACAGGTCAACAGACTGAGGGTGATTGGGACAGGTTAACAGACTGTGGGTGATTGGGACAGGTCAACAGACTGTGGGTGATTGGGACAGGTCAACAGACTGTGGGTGATTGGGACAGGTCAACAGACTGTGGGTGATTGGGACAGGTTAACAGACTGAGGGTGATTGGGACAGGTCAACAGACTGTGGGTGATTGGGACAGGTCAACAGACTGTGGGTGATTGGGACAGGTTAACAGACTGTGGGTGATTGGGACAGGTTAACAGAGTGTGGGTGATTGGGACAGGTCAACAGACTGTGGGTGATTGGGACAGGTTAACAGACTGTGGGTGATTGGGACAGGTTAACAGACTGAGGGTGATTGGGACAGTTTAACAGACTGTGGGTGATTGGGACAGGTTAACAGACTGTGGGTGATTGGGACATGTTAACAGACTGTGGGTGATTGGGACAGGTTAACAGACTGTGGGTGATTGGGACACGTTAACAGACTGTGGGTGATTGGGACACGTTAACAGACTGTGGGTGATTGGGACAGGTTAACAGACTGTGGGTGATTGGGACAGGTTAACAGACTGTGGGTGGGACAGGTTAACAGACTGTGGGTGATTGGGACAGGTTAACAGACTGTGGGTGGGACAGGTTAACAGACTGTGGGTGATTGGGACAGGTTAACAGACTGTGGGTGATTGGGACAGGTTAACAGACTGTGGGTGATTGGGACAGGTTAACAGACTGTGGGTGATTGGGACAGGTTAACAGACCGTGGGTGACTGGGACAGGTCAACATACTGTGGGTGATTGGGACAGGTCAACAGACTGTGGGTGATTGGGACAGGTCAACAGACTGTGGATGATTGGGACAGGTTAACAGACTGTGGGTGATTGGGACAGGTCAACAGACTGTGGGTGATTGGGACAGGTCAACAGACTGTGGGTGATTGGGACAGGTTAACAGACTGAGGGTGATTGGGACACGTCAACAGAGTGTGGGTGATTGGGACAGGTCAACAGACTGTGGGTGATTGGGACAGGTTAACAGACTGTGGGTGATTGGGACAGGTCAACAGACTGTGGGTGATTGGGACAGGTCAACAGACTGAGGGTGATTGGGACAGGTTAACAGACTGTGGGTGATTGGGACAGGTCAACAGACTGTGGGTGATTGGGACAGGTCAACAGACTGTGGGTGATTGGGACAGGTCAACAGACTGTGGGTGATTGGGACAGGTTAACAGACTGAGGGTGATTGGGACAGGTCAACAGACTGTGGGTGATTGGGACAGGTCAACAGACTGTGGGTGATTGGGACAGGTTAACAGACTGTGGGTGATTGGGACAGGTTAACAGAGTGTGGGTGATTGGGACAGGTCAACAGACTGTGGGTGATTGGGACAGGTTAACAGACTGTGGGTGATTGGGACAGGTTAACAGACTGAGGGTGATTGGGACAGTTTAACAGACTGTGGGTGATTGGGACAGGTTAACAGACTGTGGGTGATTGGGACATGTTAACAGACTGTGGGTGATTGGGACAGGTTAACAGACTGTGGGTGATTGGGACACGTTAACAGACTGTGGGTGATTGGGACACGTTAACAGACTGTGGGTGATTGGGACAGGTTAACAGACTGTGGGTGATTGGGACAGGTTAACAGACTGTGGGTGGGACAGGTTAACAGACTGTGGGTGATTGGGACAGGTTAACAGACTGTGGGTGGGACAGGTTAACAGACTGTGGGTGATTGGGACAGGTTAACAGACTGTGGGTGATTGGGACAGGTTAACAGACTGTGGGTGATTGGGACAGGTTAACAGACTGTGGGTGATTGGGACAGGTTAACAGACCGTGGGTGACTGGGACAGGTCAACATACTGTGGGTGATTGGGACAGGTCAACAGACTGTGGGTGATTGGGACAGGTCAACAGACTGTGGATGATTGGGACAGGTTAACAGACTGTGGGTGATTGGGACAGGTTAACAGACTGTGGGTGATTGGGACAGGTCAACAGACTGTGGGTGATTGGGACAGGTTAACAGAGTGTGAGTGATTGGGGCAGGTTAACAGACTGTGGGTGGGACAGGTTAACAGAGTGTGGGTGACTGGGACAGGTCAACAGACTGTGGGTGATTGGGACAGGTCAACAGACTGTGGGTGATTGGGACAGGTTAACAGACTGTGGGTGATTGGGACAGGTCAACAGACTGTGGGTGATTGGGACAGGTTAACAGACTGTGGGTGATTGGGACAGGTTAACAGACTGTGGGTGATTGGGACAGGTCAACAGACTGAGGGTGATTGGGACAGGTCAACAGACTGTGGGTGATTGGGACAGGTTAACAGACTGTGGGTGATTGGGACAGGTCAACAGACTGTGGGTGATTGGGACAGGTCAACAGACTGTGGGTGATTGGGACAGGTTAACAGACTGAGGGTGATTGGGACAGGTTAACAGACTGTGGGTGATTGGGACAGGTTAACAGAGTGAGGGTGATTGGGACAGGTTAACAGACTGTGGGTGATTGGGACAGGTCAACAGACTGAGGGTGATTGGGACAGGTCAACAGACTGTGGGTGATTGGGACAGGTCAACAGACTGTGGGTGATTGGGACAGGTTAACAGACTGAGGGGGATTGGGACAGGTTAACAGACTGTGGGTGATTGGGACAGGTCAACAGACTGTGGGTGATTGGGACAGGTTAACAGACTGTGGGTGATTGTTAACCTGTCCCAATCACCCACAGTCTGTTAACCTGTCCCAATCACCCACAGTCTGTTGACCTGTCCCAATCACCCACAGTCTGTTAACCTGTCCCAATCACCCACAGTGTGTTAACCTGTCCCAATCACCCACAGTCTGTTAACCTGTCCCAATCACCCACAGTCTGTTAACCTGTCCCAATCACCCACAGTCTGTTAACCTGTCCCAATCACCCACAGTCTGTTAACCTGTCCCAATCACCCACAGTCTGTTAACCTGTCCCACCCACAGTCTGTTAACCTGTCCCAATCACCCACAGTCTGTTAACCTGTCCCACCCACAGTCTGTTAACCTGTCCCAATCACCCACAGTCTGTTAACCTGTCCCAATCACCCACAGTCTGTTGACCTGTCCCAATCACCCTCAGTCTGTTAACCTGTCCCAATCACCCACAGTCTGTTGACCTGTCCCAATCACCCACACTCTGTTAACCTGTCCCAGAGTGTGGGTGATTGGGACAGGTCAACAGACTGTGGGTGATTGGGACAGGTTAACAGACTGAGGGTGATTGGGACAGGTCAACAGACTGTGGGTGATTGGGACAGGTTAACAGACTGTGGGTGATTGGGACAGGTTAACAGACTGTGGGTGGGACAGGTTAACAGACTGTGGGTGATTGGGACAGGTT
This sequence comes from Heptranchias perlo, assembly GCF_035084215.1. Taxonomy (NCBI): domain Eukaryota; kingdom Metazoa; phylum Chordata; class Chondrichthyes; order Hexanchiformes; family Hexanchidae; genus Heptranchias; species Heptranchias perlo. The sequence goes on from NW_027139455.1 coordinate 140,674, forward strand.
AACAGACTGTGGGTGATTGGGACAGGTTAACAGACTGTGGGTGATTGGGACAGGTTAACAGACTGTGGGTGATTGGGACAGGTTAACAGACTGTGGGTGATTGGGACAGGTTAACACACTGTGGGTGATTGGGACAGGTTAACAGACTGTGGGTGATTGGGACAGGTCAACAGACTGTGGGTGATTGCGACAGGTTAACAGACCGTGGGTGACTGGGACAGGTCAACATACTGTGGGTGATTGGGACAGGTCAACAGACCGTGGGTGACTGGGACAGGTCAACATACTGTGGGTGATTGGGACAGGTCAACAGACTGTGGGTGATTGGGACAGGTCAACAGACTGTGGATGATTGGGACAGGTTAACAGAGTGTGGGTGATTGGGACAGGTTAACAGACTGTGGGTGATTGGGACAGGTTAACAGACTGTGGGTGGGACAGGTTAACAGAGTGTGGGTGGGACAGGTTAACAGACTGTGGGTGATTGGGACAGGTCAACAGACTGTGGGTGGGACAGGTTAACAGACTGTGGGTGGGACAGGTTAACAGACTGTGGGTGATTGGGACAGGTCAACAGACTGTGGGTGATTGGGACAGGTCAACAGACTGTGGGTGATTGGGACAGGTTAACAGACTGTGGGTGATTGGGACAGGTTAACAGACTGAGGGTGATTGGGACAGGTTAACAGACTGTGGGTGATTGGGACAGGTTAACAGAGTGTGGGTGATTGGGACAGGTCAACAGACTGTGGGTGATTGGGACAGGTTAACAGACTGAGGGTGATTGGGACAGGTCAACAGACTGTGGGTGATTGGGACAGGTTAACAGACTGTGGGTGATTGGGACAGGTTAACAGACTGTGGGTGATTGGGACAGGTTAACAGACTGTGGGTGATTGGGACAGGTTAACAGACTGTGGGTGATTGGGACAGGTTAACAGACTGAGGGTGATTGGGACAGGTTAACAGACTGTGGGTGATTGGGACAGGTGAACAGACTGTGGGTGATTGGGACAGGTTAACAGACTGTGGGTGATTGGGACAGGTCAACAGACTGTGGGTGATTGCGACAGGTTAACAGACTGTGGGTGATTGGGACAGGTTAACAGACCGTGGGTGACTGGGACAGGTCAACATACTGTGGGTGATTGGGACAGGTCAACAGACTGTGGGTGATTGGGACAGGTTAACAGAGTATGAGTGATTGGGACAGGTTAACAGACTGTGGGTGGGACAGGTTAACAGAGTGTGGGTGACTGGGACAGGTCAACAGACTGTGGGTGATTGGGACAGGTCAACAGACTGTGGGTGATTGGGACAGGTTAACAGACTGAGGGTGATTGGGACAGGTTAACAGACTGAGGGTGATTGGGATAGGTTAACAGACTGTGGGTGATTGGGACAGGTCAACAGACTGAGGGTGATTGGGACAGGTCAACAGACTGTGGGTGATTGGGACAGGTTAACAGACTGTGGGTGATTGGGACAGGTCAACAGACTGTGGGTGATTGGGACAGGTTAACAGACTGTGGGTGATTGGGACAGGTCAACAGACTGAGGGTGATTGGGACAGGTCAACAGACTGTGGGTGATTGGGACAGGTCAACAGACTGTGGGTGATTGGGACAGGTTAACAGACTGAGGGTGATTGGGACAGGTTAACAGACTGTGGGTGATTGGGACAGGTCAACAGACTGTGGGTGATTGGGACAGGTTAACAGACTGTGGGTGATTGGGACAGGTTAACAGAGTGTGGGTGATTGGGACAGGTCAACAGACTGTGGGTGATTGGGACAGGTTAACAGACTGAGGGTGATTGGGACAGGTCAACAGACTGTGGGTGATTGGGACAGGTTAACAGACTGAGGGTGATTGGGACACGTCAACAGAGTGTGGGTGATTGGGACAGGTCAACAGACTGTGGGTGATTGGGACAGGTTAACAGACTGTGGGTGATTGGGACAGGTCAACAGACTGTGGGTGATTGGGACAGGTCAACAGACTGAGGGTGATTGGGACAGGTTAACAGACTGTGGGTGATTGGGACAGGTCAACAGACTGTGGGTGATTGGGACAGGTCAACAGACTGTGGGTGATTGGGACAGGTCAACAGACTGTGGGTGATTGGGACAGGTTAACAGACTGAGGGTGATTGGGACAGGTCAACAGACTGTGGGTGATTGGGACAGGTCAACAGACTGTGGGTGATTGGGACAGGTTAACAGACTGTGGGTGATTGGGACAGGTTAACAGAGTGTGGGTGATTGGGACAGGTCAACAGACTGTGGGTGATTGGGACAGGTTAACAGACTGTGGGTGATTGGGACAGGTTAACAGACTGAGGGTGATTGGGACAGTTTAACAGACTGTGGGTGATTGGGACAGGTTAACAGACTGTGGGTGATTGGGACAGGTTAACAGACTGTGGGTGATTGGGACAGGTTAACAGACTGTGGGTGATTGGGACACGTTAACAGACTGTGGGTGATTGGGACACGTTAACAGACTGTGGGTGATTGGGACAGGTTAACAGACTGTGGGTGATTGGGACAGGTTAACAGACTGTGGGTGGGACAGGTTAACAGACTGTGGGTGATTGGGACAGGTTAACAGACTGTGGGTGGGACAGGTTAACAGACTGTGGGTGATTGGGACAGGTTAACAGACTGTGGGTGATTGGGACAGGTTAACAGACTGTGGGTGATTGGGACAGGTTAACAGACTGTGGGTGATTGGGACAGGTTAACAGACCGTGGGTGACTGGGACAGGTCAACATACTGTGGGTGATTGGGACAGGTCAACAGACTGTGGGTGATTGGGACAGGTCAACAGACTGTGGATGATTGGGACAGGTTAACAGACTGTGGGTGATTGGGACAGGTTAACAGACTGTGGGTGATTGGGACAGGTCAACAGACTGTGGGTGATTGGGACAGGTTAACAGACTGTGGGTGATTGGGACAGGTCAACAGACTGTGGGTGATTGGGACAGGTTAACAGACTGTGGGTGATTGGGACAGGTTAACAGACTGTGGGTGATTGGGACAGGTCAACAGACTGTGGGTGATTGGGACAGGTTAACAGACTGTGGGTGATTGGGACAGGTGAACAGACTGTGGGTGATTGGGACAGGTCAACAGACTGAGGGTGATTGGGACAGGTCAACAGACTGTGGGTGATTGGGACAGGTTAACAGACTGTGGGTGATTGGGACAGGTCAACAGACTGTGGGTGATTGGGACAGGTCAACAGACTGTGGGTGATTGGGACAGGTTAACAGACTGAGGGTGATTGGGACAGGTCAACAGACTGTGGGTGATTGGGACAGGTTAACAGACTGAGGGTGATTGGGACACGTCAACAGACTGTGGGTGATTGGGACAGGTCAACAGACTGTGGGTGATTGGGACACGTCAACAGACTGTGGGTGATTGGGACACGTCAACAGACTGTGGGTGATTGGGACAGGTTAACAGACTGTGGGTGATTGGGACAGGTCAACAGACTGTGGGTGATTGGGACAGGTTTACAGACTGTGGGCGATTGGGACAGGTTAACAGACTGTGGGTGATTGGGACAGGTCAACAGACTGTGGGTGATTGGGACACGTCAACAGACTGTGGGTGATTGGGACAGGTTAACAGACTGTGGGTGATTGGGACAGGTTAACAGACTGTGGGTGATTGGGACACGTCAACAGACTGTGGGTGATTGGGACAGGTTAACAGACTGTGGGTGATTGGGACAGGTTAACAGACTGTGGGTGATTGGGACAGGTTAACAGACTGTGGGTGATTGGGACAGGTCAACAGACTGTGGGTGATTGGGACAGGTTAACAGACTGAGGGTGATTGGGACAGGTCAACAGACTGTGGGTGATTGGGACAGGTCAACAGACTGTGGGTGATTGGGACAGGTTAACAGACTGTGGGTGATTGGGACAGGTTAACAGAGTGTGGGTGATTGGGACAGGTCAACAGACTGTGGGTGATTGGGACAGGTCAACAGACTGTGGGTGATTGGGACAGGTTAACAGACTGAGGGTGATTGGGACACGTCAACAGACTGAGGGTGATTGGGACAGGTCAACAGACTGTGGGTGATTGGGACAGGTTAACAGACTGTGGGTGATTGGGACAGGTCAACAGACTGTGGGTGATTGGGAGAGGTTAACAGACTGTGGGTGATTGGGACAGGTTAACAGACTGTGGGTGATTGGGACAGGTTAACAGACTGAGGGTGATTGGGACAGGTTAACAGACTGTGGGTGATTGGGACAGGTTAACAGACTGTGGGTGATTGGGACAGGTTAACAGACTGTGGGTGATTGGGACAGGTTAACAGACTGTGGGTGATTGGGACACGTTAACAGACTGTGGGTGATTGGGACACGTTAACAGACTGTGGGTGATTGGGACAGGTTAACAGACTGTGGGTGATTGGGACAGGTTAACAGACTGTGGGTGGGACAGGTTAACAGACTGTGGGTGATTGGGACAGGTTAACAGACTGTGGGTGATTGGGACAGGTTAACAGACTATGGGTGATTGGGACAGGTTAACAGACTGTGGGTGATTGGGACAGGTTAACAGACCGTGGGTGACTGGGACAGGTCAACATACTGTGGGTGATTGGGACAGGTCAACAGACTGTGGGTGATTGGGACAGGTCAACAGACTGTGGATGATTGGGACAGGTTAACAGACTGTGGGTGATTGGGACAGGTTAACAGACTGTGGGTGATTGGGACAGGTCAACAGACTGTGGGTGATTGGGACAGGTTAACAGAGTGTGAGTGATTGGGGCAGGTTAACAGACTGTGGGTGGGACAGGTTAACAGAGTGTGGGTGACTGGGACAGGTCAACAGACTGTGGGTGATTGGGACAGGTCAACAGACTGTGGGTGATTGGGACAGGTTAACAGACTGTGGGTGATTGGGACAGGTCAACAGACTGTGGGTGATTGGGACAGGTTAACAGACTGTGGGTGATTGGGACAGGTTAACAGACTGTGGGTGATTGGGACAGGTCAACAGACTGAGGGTGATTGGGACAGGTCAACAGACTGTGGGTGATTGGGACAGGTTAACAGACTGTGGGTGATTGGGACAGGTCAACAGACTGTGGGTGATTGGGACAGGTCAACAGACTGTGGGTGATTGGGACAGGTTAACAGACTGAGGGTGATTGGGACAGGTTAACAGACTGTGGGTGATTGGGACAGGTTAACAGAGTGAGGGTGATTGGGACAGGTTAACAGACTGTGGGTGATTGGGACAGGTCAACAGACTGAGGGTGATTGGGACAGGTCAACAGACTGTGGGTGATTGGGACAGGTCAACAGACTGTGGGTGATTGGGACAGGTTAACAGACTGAGGGTGATTGGGACAGGTTAACAGACTGTGGGTGATTGGGACAGGTCAACAGACTGTGGGTGATTGGGACAGGTTAACAGACTGTGGGTGATTGGGACAGGTTAACAGAGTGTGGGTGATTGGGACAGGTCAACAGACTGTGGGTGATTGGGACAGGTTAACAGACTGAGGGTGATTGGGACACGTCAACAGACTGTGGGTGATTGGGACAGGTCAACAGACTGTGGGTGATTGGGACACGTCAACAGACTGTGCGTGATTGGGACAGGTTAACAGACTGTGGGTGATTGGGACAGGTTAACAGACTGTGGGTGATTGGGACACGTCAACAGACTGTGGGTGATTGGGACAGGTTAACAGACTGTGGGTGATTGGGACAGGTTAACAGACTGTGGGTGATTGGGACAGGTTAACAGACTGTGGGTGATTGGGACAGGTTAACAGACTGAGGGTGATTGGGACAGGTTAACAGACTGTGGGTGATTGGGACAGGTTAACAGACTGTGGGTGATTGGGACACGTTAACAGACTGTGGGTGATTGGGACAGGTTAACAGACTGTGGGTGGGACAGGTTAACAGACTGTGGGTGATTGGGACAGGTTAACAGACTTTGGGTGGGACAGGTCAACAGACTGTGGGTGATTGGGACAGGTCAACAGACTGTGGGTGATTGGGACAGGTTAACAGACTGTGGGTGATTGGGACAGGTCAACAGACTGTGGGTGATTGGGACAGGTTAACAGACTGTGGGTGATTGGGACAGGTTAACAGACTGAGGGTGATTGGGACAGGTTAACAGACTGAGGGTGATTGGGACAGGTTAACAGACTGTGGGTGATTGGGACAGGTTAACAGACTGTGGGTGATTGGGACAGGTCAACAGACTGTGGGTGATTGGGACAGGTCAACAGACTGTGGGTGATTGGGACAGGTTAACAGACTGAGGGTGATTGGGACAGGTCAACAGACTGTGGGTGATTGGGACAGGTTAACAGACTGTGGGTGATTGGGACAGGTTAACAGACTGTGGGTGATTGGGACAGGTTAACAGACTGTGGGTGATTGGGACAGGTTAACAGACTGTGGGTGATTGGGACAGGTTAACAGACTGTGGGTGATTGGGACAGGTTAACAGAATGTGGGTGATTGGGACAGGTCAACAGACTGTGGGTGATTGCGACAGGTTAACAGACTGAGGGTGATTGGGACAGGTCAACAGACTGTGGGTGATTGGGACAGGTCAACAGACTGTGAGTGATTGGGACAGGTTAACAGACCGTGGGTGATTGGGACAGGTTAACAGACTGTGGATGATTGGGACAGGTTAACAGACTGTGGGTGATTGGGACAGGTTAACAGACTGTGGGTGATTGGGACAGGTTAACAGACTGTGGGTGATTGGGACAGGTTAACAGACTGTGGGTGATTGGGACAGGTTAACAGAGTGTGGGTGATTGGGACAGGTTAACAGACTGTGGGTGATTGGGACAGGTTAACAGACTGTGGGTGATTGGGACAGGTTAACAGACTGTGGATGATTGGGACAGGTTAACAGACTGTGGGTGATTGGGACAGGTTAACAGAGTGTGGGTGATTGGGACAGGTTAACAGACTGTGGGTGATTGGGACAGGTTAACAGACTGTGGGTGATTGGGACAGGTTAACAGACTGTGGATGATTGGGACAGGTTAACAGACTGTGGGTGATTGGGACAGGTTAACAGAGTGTGGGTGATTGGGACAGGTCAACAGACTGTGGATGATTGGGACAGGTTAACAGACTGTGGATGATTGGGACAGGTTAACAGACTGTGGGTGATTGGGACAGGTTAACAGACTGTGAGTGATTGGGACAGGTCAACAGACTGTGGGTGATTGGGACAGGTTAACAGACTGTGGGTGATTGGGACAGGTTAACAGACTGTGGGTGATTGGGACAGGTCAACAGACTGTGGGTGATTGGGACAGGTTAACAGACTGTGGGTGATTGGGACAGGTTAACAGACTGTGGGTGATTGGGACAGGTTAACAGACTGTGGATGATTGGGACAGGTTAACAGACTGTGGGTGATTGGGACAGGTTAACAGACTGTGAGTGATTGGGACAGGTCAACAGACTGTGGGTGATTGGGACAGGTTAACAGACTGTGGGTGATTGGGACAGGTTAACAGACTGTGGGTGATTGGGACAGGTCAACAGACTGTGGGTGATTGGGACAGGTTAACAGACTGTGGGTGATTGGGACAGGTTAACAGACTGTGGGTGATTGGGACAGGTTAACAGACTGTGGGTGGGACAGGTTAACAGACTGTGGGTGACTGGGACAGGTCAACAGACTGTGGGTGATTGGGACAGGTCAACAGACTGTGGGTGATTGGGACAGGTTAACAGACTGTGGGTGATTGGGACAGGTCAACAGACTGTGGGTGATTGGGACAGGTTAACAGACTGTGGGTGATTGGGACAGGTTAACAGACTGAGGGTGATTGGGACAGGTTAACAGACTGTGGGTGATTGGGACAGGTTAACAGAGTGTGGGTGATTGGGACAGGTCAACAGACTGTGGGTGATTGGGACAGGTTAACAGACTGAGGGTGATTGGGACAGGTCAACAGACTGTGGGTGATTGGGACAGGTCAACAGACTGTGGGTGATTGGGACAGGTCAACAGACTGTGGGTGATTGGGACAGGTTAACAGACTGAGGGTGATTGGGACAGGTCAACAGACTGTGGGTGATTGGGACAGGTTAACAGACTGTGGGTGATTGGGACAGGTCAACAGACTGTGGGTGATTGGGACAGGTTAACAGACTGTGGGTGATTGGGACAGGTTAACAGACTGTGGGTGATTGGGACAGGTCAACAGACTGTGGGTGATTGGGACAGGTTAACAGACTGTGGGTGATTGGGACAGGTTAACAGACTGTGGGTGATTGGGACAGGTTAACAGACTGTGGGTGGGACAGGTTAACAGACTGTGGGTGACTGGGACAGGTCAACAGACTGTGGGTGATTGGGACAGGTCAACAGACTGTGGGTGATTGGGACAGGTTAACAGACTGTGGGTGATTGGGACAGGTCAACAGACTGTGGGTGATTGGGACAGGTTAACAGACTGTGGGTGATTGGGACAGGTTAACAGACTGAGGGTGATTGGGACAGGTTAACAGACTGTGGGTGATTGGGACAGGTTAACAGAGTGTGGGTGATTGGGACAGGTCAACAGACTGTGGGTGATTGGGACAGGTTAACAGACTGAGGGTGATTGGGACAGGTCAACAGACTGTGGGTGATTGGGACAGGTCAACAGACTGTGGGTGATTGGGACAGGTCAACAGACTGTGGGTGATTGGGACAGGTTAACAGACTGAGGGTGATTGGGACAGGTCAACAGACTGTGGGTGATTGGGACAGGTTAACAGACTGTGGGTGATTGGGACAGGTTAACAGACTGTGGGTGATTGGGACAGGTTAACAGACTGTGGGTGATTGGGACAGGTTAACAGACTGTGGGTGATTGGGACAGGTTAACAGACTGTGGGTGATTGGGACAGGTTAACAGACTGTGGGTGATTGGGACAGGTCAACAGACTGTGGATGATTGGGACAGGTTAACAGAGTGTGGGTGATTGGGACAGGTTAACAGACTGTGGGTGATTGGGACAGGTCAACAGACTGTGGGTGATTGGGACAGGTTAACAGACTGTGGGTGATTGGGACAGGTTAACAGACTGTGGGTGATTGGGACAGGTCAACAGACTGAGGGTGATTGGGACAGGTCAACAGACTGTGGGTGATTGGGACAGGTTAACAGACTGTGGGTGATTGGGACAGGTCAACAGACTGTGGGTGATTGGGACAGGTCAACAGACTGTGGGTGATTGGGACAGGTTAACAGACTGAGGGTGATTGGGACAGGTTAACAGACTGTGGGTGATTGGGACAGGTTAACAGAGTGAGGGTGATTGGGACAGGTTAACAGACTGTGGGTGATTGGGACAGGTCAACAGACTGAGGGTGATTGGGACAGGTCAACAGACTGTGGGTGATTGGGACAGGTCAACAGACTGTGGGTGATTGGGACAGGTTAACAGACTGAGGGTGATTGGGACAGGTTAACAGACTGTGGGTGATTGGGACAGGTCAACAGACTGTGGGTGATTGGGACAGGTTAACAGACTGTGGGTGATTGGGACAGGTTAACAGAGTGTGGGTGATTGGGACAGGTCAACAGACTGTGGGTGATTGGGACAGGTTAACAGACTGAGGGTGATTGGGACACGTCAACAGACTGTGGGTGATTGGGACAGGTCAACAGACTGTGGGTGATTGGGACACGTCAACAGACTGTGCGTGATTGGGACAGGTTAACAGACTGTGGGTGATTGGGACAGGTTAACAGACTGTGGGTGATTGGGACACGTCAACAGACTGTGGGTGATTGGGACAGGTTAACAGACTGTGGGTGATTGGGACAGGTTAACAGACTGTGGGTGATTGGGACAGGTTAACAGACTGTGGGTGATTGGGACAGGTTAACAGACTGAGGGTGATTGGGACAGGTTAACAGACTGTGGGTGATTGGGACAGGTCAACAGACTGAGGGTGATTGGGACAGGTCAACAGACTGTGGATGATTGGGACAGGTTAACAGACTGTGGGTGATTGGGACAGGTTAACAGAGTGTGGGTGATTGGGACAGGTTAACAGACTGTGGGTGATTGGGACAGGTTAACAGACTGTGGGTGATTGGGACAGGTTAACAGACTGTGGATGATTGGGACAGGTTAACAGACTGTGGGTGATTGGGACAGGTTAACAGAGTGTGGGTGATTGGGACAGGTTAACAGACTGTGGGTGATTGGGACAGGTTAACAGACTGTGGGTGATTGGGACAGGTTAACAGACTGTGGATGATTGGGACAGGTTAACAGACTGTGGGTGATTGGGACAGGTTAACAGAGTGTGGGTGATTGGGACAGGTCAACAGACTGTGGATGATTGGGACAGGTTAACAGACTGTGGATGATTGGGACAGGTCAACAGACTGTGGGTGATTGGGACAGGTTAACAGACTGTGGGTGATTGGGACAGGTTAACAGACTGTGGGTGATTGGGACAGGTCAACAGACTGTGGGTGACTGGGACAGGTCAACAGACTGTGGGTGATTGGGACAGGTCAACAGACTGTGGGTGATTGGGACAGGTTAACAGACTGTGGGTGATTGGGACAGGTCAACAGACTGTGGGTGATTGGGACAGGTTAACAGACTGTGGGTGATTGGGACAGGTTAACAGACTGAGGGTGATTGGGACAGGTTAACAGACTGTGGGTGATTGGGACAGGTTAACAGAGTGTGGGTGATTGGGACAGGTCAACAGACTGTGGGTGATTGGGACAGGTTAACAGACTGAGGGTGATTGGGACAGGTCAACAGACTGTGGGTGATTGGGACAGGTCAACAGACTGTGGGTGATTGGGACAGGTCAACAGACTGTGGGTGATTGGGACAGGTTAACAGACTGAGGGTGATTGGGACAGGTCAACAGACTGTGGGTGATTGGGACAGGTTAACAGACTGTGGGTGATTGGGACAGGTCAACAGACTGTGGGTGATTGGGACAGGTTAACAGACTGTGGGTGATTGGGACAGGTTAACAGACTGTGGGTGATTGGGACAGGTCAACAGACTGTGGGTGATTGGGACAGGTTAACAGACTGTGGGTGATTGGGACAGGTTAACAGACTGTGGGTGATTGGGACAGGTTAACAGACTGTGGGTGGGACAGGTTAACAGACTGTGGGTGACTGGGACAGGTCAACAGACTGTGGGTGATTGGGACAGGTCAACAGACTGTGGGTGATTGGGACAGGTTAACAGACTGTGGGTGATTGGGACAGGTCAACAGACTGTGGGTGATTGGGACAGGTTAACAGACTGTGGGTGATTGGGACAGGTTAACAGACTGAGGGTGATTGGGACAGGTTAACAGACTGTGGGTGATTGGGACAGGTTAACAGAGTGTGGGTGATTGGGACAGGTCAACAGACTGTGGGTGATTGGGACAGGTTAACAGACTGAGGGTGATTGGGACAGGTCAACAGACTGTGGGTGATTGGGACAGGTCAACAGACTGTGGGTGATTGGGACAGGTCAACAGACTGTGGGTGATTGGGACAGGTTAACAGACTGAGGGTGATTGGGACAGGTCAACAGACTGTGGGTGATTGGGACAGGTTAACAGACTGTGGGTGATTGGGACAGGTTAACAGACTGTGGGTGATTGGGACAGGTTAACAGACTGTGGGTGATTGGGACAGGTTAACAGACTGTGGGTGATTGGGACAGGTTAACAGACTGTGGGTGATTGGGACAGGTTAACAGACTGTGGGTGATTGGGACAGGTCAACAGACTGTGGATGATTGGGACAGGTTAACAGAGTGTGGGTGATTGGGACAGGTTAACAGACTGTGGGTGATTGGGACAGGTCAACAGACTGTGGGTGATTGGGACAGGTTAACAGACTGTGGGTGATTGGGACAGGTTAACAGACTGTGGGTGATTGGGACAGGTCAACAGACTGAGGGTGATTGGGACAGGTCAACAGACTGTGGGTGATTGGGACAGGTTAACAGACTGTGGGTGATTGGGACAGGTCAACAGACTGTGGGTGATTGGGACAGGTCAACAGACTGTGGGTGATTGGGACAGGTTAACAGACTGAGGGTGATTGGGACAGGTTAACAGACTGTGGGTGATTGGGACAGGTTAACAGAGTGAGGGTGATTGGGACAGGTTAACAGACTGTGGGTGATTGGGACAGGTCAACAGACTGAGGGTGATTGGGACAGGTCAACAGACTGTGGGTGATTGGGACAGGTCAACAGACTGTGGGTGATTGGGACAGGTTAACAGACTGAGGGTGATTGGGACAGGTTAACAGACTGTGGGTGATTGGGACAGGTCAACAGACTGTGGGTGATTGGGACAGGTTAACAGACTGTGGGTGATTGGGACAGGTTAACAGAGTGTGGGTGATTGGGACAGGTCAACAGACTGTGGGTGATTGGGACAGGTTAACAGACTGAGGGTGATTGGGACACGTCAACAGACTGTGGGTGATTGGGACAGGTCAACAGACTGTGGGTGATTGGGACACGTCAACAGACTGTGCGTGATTGGGACAGGTTAACAGACTGTGGGTGATTGGGACAGGTTAACAGACTGTGGGTGATTGGGACACGTCAACAGACTGTGGGTGATTGGGACAGGTTAACAGACTGTGGGTGATTGGGACAGGTTAACAGACTGTGGGTGATTGGGACAGGTTAACAGACTGTGGGTGATTGGGACAGGTTAACAGACTGAGGGTGATTGGGACAGGTTAACAGACTGTGGGTGATTGGGACAGGTCAACAGACTGAGGGTGATTGGGACAGGTCAACAGACTGTGGATGATTGGGACAGGTTAACAGACTGTGGGTGATTGGGACAGGTTAACAGAGTGTGGGTGATTGGGACAGGTCAACAGACTGTGGATGATTGGGACAGGTTAACAGACTGTGGATGATTGGGACAGGTTAACAGACTGTGGGTGATTGGGACAGGTTAACAGACTGTGAGTGATTGGGACAGGTCAACAGACTGTGGGTGATTGGGACAGGTTAACAGACTGTGGGTGATTGGGACAGGTTAACAGACTGTGGGTGATTGGGACAGGTCAACAGACTGTGGGTGATTGGGACAGGTTAACAGACTGTGGGTGATTGGGACAGGTTAACAGACTGTGGGTGATTGGGACAGGAGAACAGACTGTGGGTGGGACAGGTTAACAGACTGTGGGTGACTGGGACAGGTCAACAGACTGTGGGTGATTGGGACAGGTCAACAGACTGTGGGTGATTGGGACAGGTTAACAGACTGTGGGTGATTGGGACAGGTCAACAGACTGTGGGTGATTGGGACAGGTTAACAGACTGTGGGTGATTGGGACAGGTTAACAGACTGAGGGTGATTGGGACAGGTTAACAGACTGTGGGTGATTGGGACAGGTTAACAGAGTGTGGGTGATTGGGACAGGTCAACAGACTGTGGGTGATTGGGACAGGTTAACAGACTGAGGGTGATTGGGACAGGTCAACAGACTGTGGGTGATTGGGACAGGTCAACAGACTGTGGGTGATTGGGACAGGTTAACAGACTGTGGGTGATTGGGACAGGTTAACAGACTGTGGGTGATTGGGACAGGTTAACAGACTGTGGGTGATTGGGACAGGTTAACAGACTGTGGGTGATTGGGACAGGTTAACAGACTGTGGGTGATTGGGACAGGTCAACAGACTGTGGATGATTGGGACAGGTTAACAGAGTGTGAGTGATTGGGACAGGTTAACAGACTGTGGGTGATTGGGACAGGTTAACAGACTGTGGGTGATTGGGACAGGTCAACAGACTGAGGGTGATTGGGACAGGTTAACAGACTGTGGGTGATTGGGACAGGTTAACAGAGTGTGGGTGATTGGGACAGGTCAACAGACTGTGGGTGATTGGGACAGGTTAACAGACTGAGGGTGATTGGGACAGGTCAACAGACTGTGGGTGATTGGGACAGGTCAACAGACTGTGGGTGATTGGGACAGGTCAACAGACTGTGGGTGATTGGGACAGGTTAACAGACTGAGGGTGATTGGGACAGGTCAACAGACTGTGGGTGATTGGGACAGGTTAACAGACTGTGGGTGATTGGGACAGGTCAACAGACTGTGGGTGATTGGGACAGGTTAACAGACTGTGGGTGATTGGGACAGGTTAACAGACTGTGGGTGATTGGGACAGGTCAACAGACTGTGGGTGATTGGGACAGGTTAACAGACTGTGGGTGATTGGGACAGGTTAACAGACTGTGGGTGATTGGGACAGGTTAACAGACTGTGGGTGGGACAGGTTAACAGACTGTGGGTGACTGGGACAGGTCAACAGACTGTGGGTGATTGGGACAGGTCAACAGACTGTGGGTGATTGGGACAGGTTAACAGACTGTGGGTGATTGGGACAGGTCAACAGACTGTGGGTGATTGGGACAGGTTAACAGACTGTGGGTGATTGGGACAGGTTAACAGACTGAGGGTGATTGGGACAGGTTAACAGACTGTGGGTGATTGGGACAGGTTAACAGAGTGTGGGTGATTGGGACAGGTCAACAGACTGTGGGTGATTGGGACAGGTTAACAGACTGAGGGTGATTGGGACAGGTCAACAGACTGTGGGTGATTGGGACAGGTCAACAGACTGTGGGTGATTGGGACAGGTCAACAGACTGTGGGTGATTGGGACAGGTTAACAGACTGAGGGTGATTGGGACAGGTCAACAGACTGTGGGTGATTGGGACAGGTTAACAGACTGTGGGTGATTGGGACAGGTTAACAGACTGTGGGTGATTGGGACAGGTTAACAGACTGTGGGTGATTGGGACAGGTTAACAGACTGTGGGTGATTGGGACAGGTTAACAGACTGTGGGTGATTGGGACAGGTTAACAGACTGTGGGTGATTGGGACAGGTCAACAGACTGTGGATGATTGGGACAGGTTAACAGAGTGTGGGTGATTGGGACAGGTTAACAGACTGTGGGTGATTGGGACAGGTCAACAGACTGTGGGTGATTGGGACAGGTTAACAGACTGTGGGTGATTGGGACAGGTTAACAGACTGTGGGTGATTGGGACAGGTCAACAGACTGAGGGTGATTGGGACAGGTTAACAGACTGTGGGTGATTGGGACAGGTTAACAGACTGTGGGTGATTGGGACAGGTCAACAGACTGAGGGTGATTGGGACAGGTCAACAGACTGTGGGTGATTGGGACAGGTTAACAGACTGTGGGTGATTGGGACAGGTCAACAGACTGTGGGTGATTGGGACAGGTCAACAGACTGTGGGTGATTGGGACAGGTTAACAGACTGAGGGTGATTGGGACAGGTTAACAGACTGTGGGTGATTGGGACAGGTTAACAGAGTGAGGGTGATTGGGACAGGTCAACAGACTGTGGGTGATTGGGACAGGTTAACAGACTGTGGGTGATTGGGACAGGTCAACAGACTGTGGGTGATTGGGACAGGTCAACAGACTGTGGGTGATTGGGACAGGTTAACAGACTGAGGGTGATTGGGACAGGTTAACAGACTGTGGGTGATTGGGACAGGTTAACAGAGTGAGGGTGATTGGGACAGGTTAACAGACTGTGGGTGATTGGGACAGGTCAACAGACTGAGGGTGATTGGGACAGGTCAACAGACTGTGGGTGATTGGGACAGGTCAACAGACTGTGGGTGATTGGGACAGGTTAACAGACTGAGGGTGATTGGGACAGGTTAACAGACTGTGGGTGATTGGGACAGGTCAACAGACTGTGGGTGATTGGGACAGGTTAACAGACTGTGGGTGATTGGGACAGGTTAACAGAGTGTGGGTGATTGGGACAGGTCAACAGACTGTGGGTGATTGGGACAGGTTAACAGACTGAGGGTGATTGGGACACGTCAACAGACTGTGGGTGATTGGGACAGGTCAACAGACTGTGGGTGATTGGGACACGTCAACAGACTGTGCGTGATTGGGACAGGTTAACAGACTGTGGGTGATTGGGACAGGTTAACAGACTGTGGGTGATTGGGACACGTCAACAGACTGTGGGTGATTGGGACAGGTTAACAGACTGTGGGTGATTGGGACAGGTTAACAGACTGTGGGTGATTGGGACAGGTTAACAGACTGTGGGTGATTGGGACAGGTTAACAGACTGAGGGTGATTGGGACAGGTTAACAGACTGTGGGTGATTGGGACAGGTCAACAGACTGAGGGTGATTGGGACAGGTCAACAGACTGTGGATGATTGGGACAGGTTAACAGACTGTGGGTGATTGGGACAGGTTAACAGAGTGTGGGTGATTGGGACAGGTTAACAGACTGTGGGTGATTGGGACAGGTTAACAGACTGTGGGTGATTGGGACAGGTTAACAGACTGTGGATGATTGGGACAGGTTAACAGACTGTGGGTGATTGGGACAGGTTAACAGAGTGTGGGTGATTGGGACAGGTTAACAGACTGTGGGTGATTGGGACAGGTTAACAGACTGTGGGTGATTGGGACAGGTTAACAGACTGTGGATGATTGGGACAGGTTAACAGACTGTGGGTGATTGGGACAGGTTAACAGAGTGTGGGTGATTGGGACAGGTCAACAGACTGTGGATGATTGGGACAGGTTAACAGACTGTGGATGATTGGGACAGGTCAACAGACTGTGGGTGATTGGGACAGGGTAACAGACTGTGGGTGATTGGGACAGGTTAACAGACTGTGGGTGATTGGGACAGGTCAACAGACTGTGGGTGACTGGGACAGGTCAACAGACTGTGGGTGATTGGGACAGGTCAACAGACTGTGGGTGATTGGGACAGGTTAACAGACTGTGGGTGATTGGGACAGGTCAACAGACTGTGGGTGATTGGGACAGGTTAACAGACTGTGGGTGATTGGGACAGGTTAACAGACTGAGGGTGATTGGGACAGGTTAACAGACTGTGGGTGATTGGGACAGGTTAACAGAGTGTGGGTGATTGGGACAGGTCAACAGACTGTGGGTGATTGGGACAGGTTAACAGACTGAGGGTGATTGGGACAGGTCAACAGACTGTGGGTGATTGGGACAGGTCAACAGACTGTGGGTGATTGGGACAGGTCAACAGACTGTGGGTGATTGGGACAGGTTAACAGACTGAGGGTGATTGGGACAGGTCAACAGACTGTGGGTGATTGGGACAGGTTAACAGACTGTGGGTGATTGGGACAGGTCAACAGACTGTGGGTGATTGGGACAGGTTAACAGACTGTGGGTGATTGGGACAGGTTAACAGACTGTGGGTGATTGGGACAGGTCAACAGACTGTGGGTGATTGGGACAGGTTAACAGACTGTGGGTGATTGGGACAGGTTAACAGACTGTGGGTGATTGGGACAGGTTAACAGACTGTGGGTGGGACAGGTTAACAGACTGTGGGTGACTGGGACAGGTCAACAGACTGTGGGTGATTGGGACAGGTCAACAGACTGTGGGTGATTGGGACAGGTTAACAGACTGTGGGTGATTGGGACAGGTCAACAGACTGTGGGTGATTGGGACAGGTTAACAGACTGTGGGTGATTGGGACAGGTTAACAGACTGAGGGTGATTGGGACAGGTTAACAGACTGTGGGTGATTGGGACAGGTTAACAGAGTGTGGGTGATTGGGACAGGTCAACAGACTGTGGGTGATTGGGACAGGTTAACAGACTGAGGGTGATTGGGACAGGTCAACAGACTGTGGGTGATTGGGACAGGTCAACAGACTGTGGGTGATTGGGACAGGTCAACAGACTGTGGGTGATTGGGACAGGTTAACAGACTGAGGGTGATTGGGACAGGTCAACAGACTGTGGGTGATTGGGACAGGTTAACAGACTGTGGGTGATTGGGACAGGTTAACAGACTGTGGGTGATTGGGACAGGTTAACAGACTGTGGGTGATTGGGACAGGTTAACAGACTGTGGGTGATTGGGACAGGTTAACAGACTGTGGGTGATTGGGACAGGTTAACAGACTGTGGGTGATTGGGACAGGTCAACAGACTGTGGATGATTGGGACAGGTTAACAGAGTGTGGGTGATTGGGACAGGTTAACAGACTGTGGGTGATTGGGACAGGTCAACAGACTGTGGGTGATTGGGACAGGTTAACAGACTGTGGGTGATTGGGACAGGTTAACAGACTGTGGGTGATTGGGACAGGTCAACAGACTGAGGGTGATTGGGACAGGTCAACAGACTGTGGGTGATTGGGACAGGTTAACAGACTGTGGGTGATTGGGACAGGTCAACAGACTGTGGGTGATTGGGACAGGTCAACAGACTGTGGGTGATTGGGACAGGTTAACAGACTGAGGGTGATTGGGACAGGTTAACAGACTGTGGGTGATTGGGACAGGTTAACAGAGTGAGGGTGATTGGGACAGGTTAACAGACTGTGGGTGATTGGGACAGGTCAACAGACTGAGGGTGATTGGGACAGGTCAACAGACTGTGGGTGATTGGGACAGGTCAACAGACTGTGGGTGATTGGGACAGGTTAACAGACTGAGGGTGATTGGGACAGGTTAACAGACTGTGGGTGATTGGGACAGGTCAACAGACTGTGGGTGATTGGGACAGGTTAACAGACTGTGGGTGATTGGGACAGGTTAACAGAGTGTGGGTGATTGGGACAGGTCAACAGACTGTGGGTGATTGGGACAGGTTAACAGACTGAGGGTGATTGGGACACGTCAACAGACTGTGGGTGATTGGGACAGGTCAACAGACTGTGGGTGATTGGGACACGTCAACAGACTGTGCGTGATTGGGACAGGTTAACAGACTGTGGGTGATTGGGACAGGTTAACAGACTGTGGGTGATTGGGACACGTCAACAGACTGTGGGTGATTGGGACAGGTTAACAGACTGTGGGTGATTGGGACAGGTTAACAGACTGTGGGTGATTGGGACAGGTTAACAGACTGTGGGTGATTGGGACAGGTTAACAGACTGAGGGTGATTGGGACAGGTTAACAGACTGTGGGTGATTGGGACAGGTCAACAGACTGAGGGTGATTGGGACAGGTCAACAGACTGTGGATGATTGGGACAGGTTAACAGACTGTGGGTGATTGGGACAGGTTAACAGAGTGTGGGTGATTGGGACAGGTCAACAGACTGTGGATGATTGGGACAGGTTAACAGACTGTGGATGATTGGGACAGGTTAACAGACTGTGGGTGATTGGGACAGGTTAACAGACTGTGAGTGATTGGGACAGGTCAACAGACTGTGGGTGATTGGGACAGGTTAACAGACTGTGGGTGATTGGGACAGGTTAACAGACTGTGGGTGATTGGGACAGGTCAACAGACTGTGGGTGATTGGGACAGGTTAACAGACTGTGGGTGATTGGGACAGGTTAACAGACTGTGGGTGATTGGGACAGGAGAACAGACTGTGGGTGGGACAGGTTAACAGACTGTGGGTGACTGGGACAGGTCAACAGACTGTGGGTGATTGGGACAGGTCAACAGACTGTGGGTGATTGGGACAGGTTAACAGACTGTGGGTGATTGGGACAGGTCAACAGACTGTGGGTGATTGGGACAGGTTAACAGACTGTGGGTGATTGGGACAGGTTAACAGACTGAGGGTGATTGGGACAGGTTAACAGACTGTGGGTGATTGGGACAGGTTAACAGAGTGTGGGTGATTGGGACAGGTCAACAGACTGTGGGTGATTGGGACAGGTTAACAGACTGAGGGTGATTGGGACAGGTCAACAGACTGTGGGTGATTGGGACAGGTCAACAGACTGTGGGTGATTGGGACAGGTTAACAGACTGTGGGTGATTGGGACAGGTTAACAGACTGTGGGTGATTGGGACAGGTTAACAGACTGTGGGTGATTGGGACAGGTTAACAGACTGTGGGTGATTGGGACAGGTTAACAGACTGTGGGTGATTGGGACAGGTCAACAGACTGTGGATGATTGGGACAGGTTAACAGAGTGTGAGTGATTGGGACAGGTTAACAGACTGTGGGTGATTGGGACAGGTTAACAGACTGTGGGTGATTGGGACAGGTCAACAGACTGAGGGTGATTGGGACAGGTTAACAGACTGTGGGTGATTGGGACAGGTTAACAGAGTGTGGGTGATTGGGACAGGTCAACAGACTGTGGGTGATTGGGACAGGTTAACAGACTGAGGGTGATTGGGACAGGTCAACAGACTGTGGGTGATTGGGACAGGTCAACAGACTGTGGGTGATTGGGACAGGTCAACAGACTGTGGGTGATTGGGACAGGTTAACAGACTGAGGGTGATTGGGACAGGTCAACAGACTGTGGGTGATTGGGACAGGTTAACAGACTGTGGGTGATTGGGACAGGTCAACAGACTGTGGGTGATTGGGACAGGTTAACAGACTGTGGGTGATTGGGACAGGTTAACAGACTGTGGGTGATTGGGACAGGTCAACAGACTGTGGGTGATTGGGACAGGTTAACAGACTGTGGGTGATTGGGACAGGTTAACAGACTGTGGGTGATTGGGACAGGTTAACAGACTGTGGGTGGGACAGGTTAACAGACTGTGGGTGACTGGGACAGGTCAACAGACTGTGGGTGATTGGGACAGGTCAACAGACTGTGGGTGATTGGGACAGGTTAACAGACTGTGGGTGATTGGGACAGGTCAACAGACTGTGGGTGATTGGGACAGGTTAACAGACTGTGGGTGATTGGGACAGGTTAACAGACTGAGGGTGATTGGGACAGGTTAACAGACTGTGGGTGATTGGGACAGGTTAACAGAGTGTGGGTGATTGGGACAGGTCAACAGACTGTGGGTGATTGGGACAGGTTAACAGACTGAGGGTGATTGGGACAGGTCAACAGACTGTGGGTGATTGGGACAGGTCAACAGACTGTGGGTGATTGGGACAGGTCAACAGACTGTGGGTGATTGGGACAGGTTAACAGACTGAGGGTGATTGGGACAGGTCAACAGACTGTGGGTGATTGGGACAGGTTAACAGACTGTGGGTGATTGGGACAGGTTAACAGACTGTGGGTGATTGGGACAGGTTAACAGACTGTGGGTGATTGGGACAGGTTAACAGACTGTGGGTGATTGGGACAGGTTAACAGACTGTGGGTGATTGGGACAGGTTAACAGACTGTGGGTGATTGGGACAGGTCAACAGACTGTGGATGATTGGGACAGGTTAACAGAGTGTGGGTGATTGGGACAGGTTAACAGACTGTGGGTGATTGGGACAGGTCAACAGACTGTGGGTGATTGGGACAGGTTAACAGACTGTGGGTGATTGGGACAGGTTAACAGACTGTGGGTGATTGGGACAGGTCAACAGACTGAGGGTGATTGGGACAGGTCAACAGACTGTGGGTGATTGGGACAGGTTAACAGACTGTGGGTGATTGGGACAGGTCAACAGACTGTGGGTGATTGGGACAGGTTAACAGACTGTGGGTGATTGGGACAGGTTAACAGACTGTGGGTGATTGGGACAGGTTAACAGACTGTGGGTGATTGGGACAGGTCAACAGACTGTGGATGATTGGGACAGGTTAACAGAGTGTGGGTGATTGGGACAGGTTAACAGACTGTGGGTGATTGGGACAGGTCAACAGACTGTGGGTGATTGGGACAGGTTAACAGACTGTGGGTGATTGGGACAGGTTAACAGACTGTGGGTGATTGGGACAGGTCAACAGACTGAGGGTGATTGGGACAGGTCAACAGACTGTGGGTGATTGGGACAGGTTAACAGACTGTGGGTGATTGGGACAGGTCAACAGACTGTGGGTGATTGGGACAGGTCAACAGACTGTGGGTGATTGGGACAGGTTAACAGACTGAGGGTGATTGGGACAGGTTAACAGACTGTGGGTGATTGGGACAGGTTAACAGAGTGAGGGTGATTGGGACAGGTTAACAGACTGTGGGTGATTGGGACAGGTCAACAGACTGAGGGTGATTGGGACAGGTCAACAGACTGTGGGTGATTGGGACAGGTCAACAGACTGTGGGTGATTGGGACAGGTTAACAGACTGAGGGTGATTGGGACAGGTTAACAGACTGTGGGTGATTGGGACAGGTCAACAGACTGTGGGTGATTGGGACAGGTTAACAGACTGTGGGTGATTGGGACAGGTTAACAGAGTGTGGGTGATTGGGACAGGTCAACAGACTGTGGGTGATTGGGACAGGTTAACAGACTGAGGGTGATTGGGACACGTCAACAGACTGTGGGTGATTGGGACAGGTCAACAGACTGTGGGTGATTGGGACACGTCAACAGACTGTGCGTGATTGGGACAGGTTAACAGACTGTGGGTGATTGGGACAGGTTAACAGACTGTGGGTGATTGGGACACGTCAACAGACTGTGGGTGATTGGGACAGGTTAACAGACTGTGGGTGATTGGGACAGGTTAACAGACTGTGGGTGATTGGGACAGGTTAACAGACTGTGGGTGATTGGGACAGGTTAACAGACTGAGGGTGATTGGGACAGGTTAACAGACTGTGGGTGATTGGGACAGGTCAACAGACTGAGGGTGATTGGGACAGGTCAACAGACTGTGGATGATTGGGACAGGTTAACAGACTGTGGGTGATTGGGACAGGTTAACAGAGTGTGGGTGATTGGGACAGGTCAACAGACTGTGGATGATTGGGACAGGTTAACAGACTGTGGATGATTGGGACAGGTTAACAGACTGTGGGTGATTGGGACAGGTTAACAGACTGTGAGTGATTGGGACAGGTCAACAGACTGTGGGTGATTGGGACAGGTTAACAGACTGTGGGTGATTGGGACAGGTTAACAGACTGTGGGTGATTGGGACAGGTCAACAGACTGTGGGTGATTGGGACAGGTTAACAGACTGTGGGTGATTGGGACAGGTTAACAGACTGTGGGTGATTGGGACAGGAGAACAGACTGTGGGTGGGACAGGTTAACAGACTGTGGGTGACTGGGACAGGTCAACAGACTGTGGGTGATTGGGACAGGTCAACAGACTGTGGGTGATTGGGACAGGTTAACAGACTGTGGGTGATTGGGACAGGTCAACAGACTGTGGGTGATTGGGACAGGTTAACAGACTGTGGGTGATTGGGACAGGTTAACAGACTGAGGGTGATTGGGACAGGTTAACAGACTGTGGGTGATTGGGACAGGTTAACAGAGTGTGGGTGATTGGGACAGGTCAACAGACTGTGGGTGATTGGGACAGGTTAACAGACTGAGGGTGATTGGGACAGGTCAACAGACTGTGGGTGATTGGGACAGGTCAACAGACTGTGGGTGATTGGGACAGGTTAACAGACTGTGGGTGATTGGGACAGGTTAACAGACTGTGGGTGATTGGGACAGGTTAACAGACTGTGGGTGATTGGGACAGGTTAACAGACTGTGGGTGATTGGGACAGGTTAACAGACTGTGGGTGATTGGGACAGGTCAACAGACTGTGGATGATTGGGACAGGTTAACAGAGTGTGAGTGATTGGGACAGGTTAACAGACTGTGGGTGATTGGGACAGGTTAACAGACTGTGGGTGATTGGGACAGGTCAACAGACTGTGGGTGATTGGGACAGGTTAACAGACTGTGGGTGATTGGGACAGGTCAACAGACTGTGGGTGATTGGGACAGGTTAACAGACTGTGGGTGATTGGGACACGTTAACAGACTGTGGGTGATTGGGACACGTTAACAGACTGTGGGTGATTGGGACAGGTTAACAGACTGTGGGTGATTGGGACAGGTTAACAGACTGTGGGTGGGACAGGTTAACAGACTGTGGGTGATTGGGACAGGTTAACAGACTGTGGGTGGGACAGGTTAACAGACTGTGGGTGATTGGGAGAGGTTAACAGACTGTGGGTGATTGGGACAGGTTAACAGACTGTGGGTGATTGGGACAGGTTAACAGACTGTGGGTGATTGGGACAGGTTAACAGACTGTGGGTGATTGGGACAGGTTAACAGACTGTGGGTGATTGGGACAGGTTAACAGAGTGTGGGTGATTGGGACAGGTTAACAGACTGTGGGTGATTGGGACAGGTTAACAGACTGTGGGTGATTGGGACAGGTTAACAGACTGTGGGTGATTGGGACAGGTTAACAGACTGTGGGTGATTGGGACAGGTTAACAGACTGTGGGTGGGACAGGTTAACAGACTGTGGGTGACTGGGACAGGTCAACAGACTGTGGGTGATTGGGACAGGTCAACAGACTGTGGGTGATTGGGACAGGTTAACAGACTGTGGGTGATTGGGACAGGTCAACAGACTGTGGGTGATTGGGACAGGTTAACAGACTGTGGGTGATTGGGACAGGTTAACAGACTGTGGGTGATTGGGACAGGTCAACAGACTGAGGGTGATTGGGACAGGTCAACAGACTGTGGGTGATTGGGACAGGTTAACAGACTGTGGGTGATTGGGACAGGTCAACAGACTGTGGGTGATTGGGACAGGTCAACAGACTGTGGGTGATTGGGACAGGTTAACAGACTGAGGGTGATTGGGACAGGTTAACAGACTGTGGGTGATTGGGACAGGTTAACAGAGTGAGGGTGATTGGGACAGGTTAACAGACTGTGGGTGATTGGGACAGGTCAACAGACTGAGGGTGATTGGGACAGGTCAACAGACTGTGGGTGATTGGGACAGGTCAACAGACTGTGGGTGATTGGGACAGGTTAACAGACTGAGGGTGATTGGGACAGGTTAACAGACTGTGGGTGATTGGGACAGGTCAACAGACTGTGGGTGATTGGGACAGGTTAACAGACTGTGGGTGATTGGGACAGGTTAACAGAGTGTGGGTGATTGGGACAGGTCAACAGACTGTGGGTGATTGGGACAGGTTAACAGACTGAGGGTGATTGGGACACGTCAACAGACTGTGGGTGATTGGGACAGGTCAACAGACTGTGGGTGATTGGGACACGTCAACAGACTGTGCGTGATTGGGACAGGTTAACAGACTGTGGGTGATTGGGACAGGTTAACAGACTGTGGGTGATTGGGACACGTCAACAGACTGTGGGTGATTGGGACAGGTTAACAGACTGTGGGTGATTGGGACAGGTTAACAGACTGTGGGTGATTGGGACAGGTTAACAGACTGTGGGTGATTGGGACAGGTTAACAGACTGAGGGTGATTGGGACAGGTTAACAGACTGTGTGTGATTGGCACAGGTTAACAGACTGTGGGTGATTGGGACAGGTTAAAAGATTGAGGGTGATTGGGACAGGTTAACAGAGTGAGGGTGATTGGGACAGGTTAACAGACTGTGGGTGATTGGGACAGGTTAACAGACTGTGGGTGATTGGGACACGTTAACAGACTGTGGGTGATTGGGACACGTTAACAGACTGTGGGTGATTGGGACAGGTTAACAGACTGTGGGTGATTGGGACAGGTTAACAGACTGTGGGTGGGACAGGTTAACAGACTGTGGGTGATTGGGACAGGTTAACAGACTGTGGGTGGGACAGGTCAACAGACTGTGGGTGATTGGGACAGGTCAACAGACTGTGGGTGATTGGGACAGGTTAACAGACTGTGGGTGATTGGGACAGGTCAACAGACTGTGGGTGATTGGGACAGGTTAACAGACTGTGGGTGATTGGGACAGGTTAACAGACTGAGGGTGATTGGGACAGGTTAACAGACTGAGGGTGATTGGGACAGGTTAACAGACTGTGGGTGATTGGGACAGGTCAACAGACTGAGGGTGATTGGGACAGGTCAACAGACTGTGGGTGATTGGGACAGGTTAACAGACTGTGGGTGATTGGGACAGGTCAACAGACTGTGGGTGATTGGGACAGATCAACAGACTGTGGGTGATTGGGACAGGTTAACAGACTGAGGGTGATTGGGACAGGTTAACAGACTGTGGGTGATTGGGACAGGTTAACAGACTGAGGGTGATTGGGACAGGTTAACAGACTGTGGGTGATTGGGACAGGTCAACAGACTGAGGGTGATTGGGACAGGTCAACAGACTGTGGGTGATTGGGACAGGTCAACAGACTGTGGGTGATTGGGACAGGTTAACAGACTGAGGGTGATTGGGACAGGTTAACAGACTGTGGGTGATTGGGACAGGTCAACAGACTGTGGGTGATTGGGACAGGTTAACAGACTGTGAGTGATTGGGACAGGTTAACAGACTGTGGGTGATTGGGACAGGTTAACAGACTGTGGGTGATTGGGACAGGTCAACAGACTGTGGGTGATTGGGACAGGTTAACAGACTGAGGGTGATTGGGACAGGTCAACAGACTGTGGGTGATTGGGACAGGTTAACAGACTGTGGGTGATTGGGACAGGTTAACAGACTGTGGGTGATTGGGACAGGTTAACAGACTGTGGGTGATTGGGACAGGTTAACAGACTGTGGGTGATTGGGACAGGTTAACAGACTGTGGGTGATTGGGACAGGTTAACAGACTGTGGGTGATTGGGACAGGTTAACAGACTGTGGGTGATTGGGACAGGTTAACAGACTGTGGGTGATTGGGACAGGTTAACAGACTGTGGGTGATTGGGACAGGTTAACAGAGTGTGGGTGATTGGGACAGGTTAACAGACTGTGGGTGATTGGGACAGGTTAACAGACTGTGGGTGATTGGGACAGGTTAACAGACTGTGGATGATTGGGACAGGTTAACAGACTGTGGGTGATTGGGACAGGTTAACAGAGTGTGGGTGATTGGGACAGGTCAACAGACTGTGGATGATTGGGACAGGTTAACAGACTGTGGATGATTGGGACAGGTTAACAGACTGTGGGTGATTGGGACAGGTTAACAGACTGTGAGTGATTGGGACAGGTCAACAGACTGTGGGTGATTGGGACAGGTTAACAGACTGTGGGTGATTGGGACAGGTTAACAGACTGTGGGTGATTGGGACAGGTCAACAGACTGTGGGTGATTGGGACAGGTTAACAGACTGTGGGTGATTGGGACAGGTTAACAGACTGTGGGTGATTGGGACAGGTTAACAGACTGTGGGTGGGACAGGTTAACAGACTGTGGGTGACTGGGACAGGTCAACAGACTGTGGGTGATTGGGACAGGTCAACAGACTGTGGGTGATTGGGACAGGTTAACAGACTGTGGGTGATTGGGACAGGTCAACAGACTGTGGGTGATTGGGACAGGTTAACAGACTGTGGGTGATTGGGACAGGTTAACAGACTGAGGGTGATTGGGACAGGTTAACAGACTGTGGGTGATTGGGACAGGTTAACAGACTGTGGGTGATTGGGACAGGTTAACAGACTGTGGGTGATTGGGACAGGTTAACAGACTGTGGGTGATTGGGACAGGTTAACAGACTGTGGGTGATTGGGACAGGTCAACAGACTGTGGATGATTGGGACAGGTTAACAGAGTGTGAGTGATTGGGACAGGTTAACAGACTGTGGGTGATTGGGACAGGTTAACAGACTGTGGGTGATTGGGACAGGTCAACAGACTGTGGGTGATTGGGACAGGTTAACAGACTGTGGGTGATTGGGACAGGTCAACAGACTGTGGGTGATTGGGACAGGTTAACAGACTGTGGGTGATTGGGACAGGTTAACAGACTGTGGGTGATTGGGACAGGTTAACAGACTGTGGGTGATTGGGACAGGTTAACAGACTGTGGGTGGGACAGGTTAACAGACTGTGGGTGACTGGGACAGGTCAACAGACTGTGGGTGATTGGGACAGGTCAACAGACTGTGGGTGATTGGGACAGGTTAACAGACTGTGGGTGATTGGGACAGGTCAACAGACTGTGGGTGATTGGGACAGGTTAACAGACTGTGGGTGATTGGGACAGGTTAACAGACTGAGGGTGATTGGGACAGGTTAACAGACTGTGGGTGATTGGGACAGGTTAACAGACTGTGGGTGATTGGGACAGGTCAACAGACTGAGGGTGATTGGGACAGGTCAACAGACTGTGGGTGATTGGGACAGGTCAACAGACTGTGGGTGATTGGGACAGGTTAACAGACTGAGGGTGATTGGGACAGGTTAACAGACTGTGGGTGATTGGGACAGGTCAACAGACTGTGGGTGATTGGGACAGGTTAACAGACTGTGGGTGATTGGGACAGGTTAACAGACTGTGGGTGATTGGGACAGGTC
Organism: Heptranchias perlo; assembly: GCF_035084215.1. Lineage (NCBI taxonomy): Eukaryota > Metazoa > Chordata > Chondrichthyes > Hexanchiformes > Hexanchidae > Heptranchias > Heptranchias perlo. The sequence continues at coordinate 168,874 of NW_027139455.1, forward strand.
AACAGACTGTGGGTGATTGGGACAGGTTAACAGACTGAGGGTGATTGGGACAGGTCAACAGACTGTGGGTGATTGGGACAGGTTAACAGACTGTGGGTGATTGGGACAGGTTAACAGACTGTGGGTGATTGGGACAGGTTAACAGACTGTGGGTGATTGGGACAGGTTAACAGACTGTGGGTGATTGGGACAGGTTAACAGACTGTGGGTGATTGGGACAGGTTAACAGACTGTGGGTGATTGGGACAGGTTAACAGACTGTGGGTGATTGGGACAGGTTAACAGACTGTGGGTGATTGGGACAGGTTAACAGACTGTGGGTGATTGGGACAGGTTAACAGAATGTGGGTGATTGGGACAGGTCAACAGACTGTGGGTGATTGCGACAGGTTAACAGACTGAGGGTGATTGGGACAGGTCAACAGACTGTGGGTGATTGGGACAGGTTAACAGACTGTGAGTGATTGGGACAGGTTAACAGACCGTGGGTGATTGGGACAGGTTAACAGACTGTGGATGATTGGGACAGGTTAACAGACTGTGGGTGATTGGGACAGGTTAACAGACTGTGGGTGATTGGGACAGGTTAACAGACTGTGGGTGATTGGGACAGGTTAACAGACTGTGGGTGATTGGGACAGGTTAACAGAGTGTGGGTGATTGGGACAGGTTAACAGACTGTGGGTGATTGGGACAGGTTAACAGACTGTGGGTGATTGGGACAGGTTAACAGACTGTGGGTGATTGGGACAGGTTAACAGACTGTGGATGATTGGGACAGGTTAACAGACTGTGGGTGATTGGGACAGGTTAACAGAGTGTGGGTGATTGGGACAGGTCAACAGACTGTGGATGATTGGGACAGGTTAACAGACTGTGGATGATTGGGACAGGTTAACAGACTGTGGGTGATTGGGACAGGTCAACAGACTGTGGGTGATTGGGACAGGTCAACAGACTGTGGGTGATTGGGACAGGTTAACAGACTGTGGGTGATTGGGACAGGTTAACAGACTGTGGGTGATTGGGACAGGTTAACAGACTGTGGGTGGGACAGGTTAACAGACTGTGGGTGACTGGGACAGGTCAACAGACTGTGGGTGATTGGGACAGGTCAACAGACTGTGGGTGATTGGGACAGGTTAACAGACTGTGGGTGATTGGGACAGGTCAACAGACTGTGGGTGATTGGGACAGGTTAACAGACTGTGGGTGATTGGGACAGGTTAACAGACTGAGGGTGATTGGGACAGGTTAAAAGACTGTGGGTGATTGGGACAGGTTAACAGAGTGTGGGTGATTGGGACAGGTCAACAGACTGTGGGTGATTGGGACAGGTTAACAGACTGAGGGTGATTGGGACAGGTCAACAGACTGTGGGTGATTGGGACAGGTGAACAGACTGTGGGTGATTGGGACAGGTTAACAGACTGTGGGTGATTGGGACAGGTTAACAGACTGTGGGTGATTGGGACAGGTGAACAGACTGTGGGTGATTGGGACAGGTTAACAGACTGTGGGTGATTGGGACAGGTTAACAGACTGTGGGTGATTGGGACAGGTTAACAGACTGTGGGTGATTGGGACAGGTCAACAGACTGTGGATGATTGGGACAGGTTAACAGAGTGTGAGTGATTGGGACAGGTTAACAGACTGTGGGTGATTGGGACAGGTCAACAGACTGTGGGTGATTGGGACAGGTTAACAGACTGTGGGTGATTGGGACAGGTCAACAGACTGTGGGTGATTGGGACAGGTTAACAGACTGTGGGTGATTGGGACACGTTAACAGACTGTGGGTGATTGGGACACGTTAACAGACTGTGGGTGATTGGGACAGGTTAACAGACTGTGGGTGATTGGGACAGGTTAACAGACTGTGGGTGGGACAGGTTAACAGACTGTGGGTGATTGGGACAGGTTAACAGACTGTGGGTGGGACAGGTTAACAGACTGTGGGTGATTGGGAGAGGTTAACAGACTGTGGGTGATTGGGACAGGTTAACAGACTGTGGGTGATTGGGACAGGTTAACAGACTGTGGGTGATTGGGACAGGTTAACAGACTGTGGGTGATTGGGACAGGTTAACAGACTGTGGGTGATTGGGACAGGTTAACAGAGTGTGGGTGATTGGGACAGGTTAACAGACTGTGGGTGATTGGGACAGGTTAACAGACTGTGGGTGATTGGGACAGGTTAACAGACTGTGGGTGATTGGGACAGGTTAACAGACTGTGGGTGATTGGGACAGGTTAACAGACTGTGGGTGATTGGGACAGGTTAACAGACTGTGGGTGGGACAGGTTAACAGACTGTGGGTGACTGGGACAGGTCAACATACTGTGGGTGATTGGGACAGGTCAACAGACTGTGGGTGATTGGGACAGGTCAACAGACTGTGGATGATTGGGACAGGTTAACAGAGTGTGAGTGATTGGGACAGGTTAACAGACTGTGGGTGGGACAGGTTAACAGACTGTGGGTGGGACAGGTCAACAGACTGTGGGTGATTGGGACAGGTCAACAGACTGTGGGTGATTGGGACAGGTTAACAGACTGTGGGTGATTGGGACAGGTCAACAGACTGAGGGTGATTGGGACAGGTCAACAGACTGTGGGTGATTGGGACAGGTTAACAGACTGTGGGTGATTGGGACAGGTCAACAGACTGTGGGTGATTGGGACAGGTCAACAGACTGTGGGTGATTGGGACAGGTTAACAGACTGAGGGTGATTGGGACAGGTTAACAGACTGTGGGTGATTGGGACAGGTTAACAGACTGAGGGTGATTGGGACAGGTTAACAGACTGTGGGTGATTGGGACAGGTCAACAGACTGAGGGTGATTGGGACAGGTCAACAGACTGTGGGTGATTGGGACAGGTCAACAGACTGTGGGTGATTGGGACAGGTTAACAGACTGAGGGTGATTGGGACAAGTTAACAGACTGTGGGTGATTGGGACAGGTCAACAGACTGTGGGTGATTGGGACAGGTTAACAGACTGTGAGTGATTGGGACAGGTTAACAGACTGTGGGTGATTGGGACAGGTTAACAGACTGTGGGTGATTGGGACAGGTCAACAGACTGTGGGTGATTGGGACAGGTTAACAGACTGAGGGTGATTGGGACAGGTCAACAGACTGTGGGTGATTGGGACAGGTTAACAGACTGTGGGTGATTGGGACAGGTTAACAGACTGTGGGTGATTGGGACAGGTTAACAGACTGTGGGTGATTGGGACAGGTTAACAGACTGTGGGTGATTGGGACAGGTTAACAGACTGTGGGTGATTGGGACAGGTTAACAGAATGTGGGTGATTGGGACAGGTCAACAGACTGTGGGTGATTGCGACAGGTTAACAGACTGAGGGTGATTGGGACAGGTCAACAGACTGTGGGTGATTGGGACAGGTTAACAGACTGTGAGTGATTGGGACAGGTTAACAGACCGTGGGTGATTGGGACAGGTTAACAGACTGTGGATGATTGGGACAGGTTAACAGACTGTGGGTGATTGGGACAGGTTAACAGACTGTGGGTGATTGGGACAGGTTAACAGACTGTGGGTGATTGGGACAGGTTAACAGACTGTGGGTGATTGGGACAGGTTAACAGAGTGTGGGTGATTGGGACAGGTTAACAGACTGTGGGTGATTGGGACAGGTTAACAGACTGTGGGTGATTGGGACAGGTTAACAGACTGTGGATGATTGGGACAGGTTAACAGACTGTGGGTGATTGGGACAGGTTAACAGAGTGTGGGTGATTGGGACAGGTCAACAGACTGTGGATGATTGGGACAGGTTAACAGACTGTGGATGATTGGGACAGGTTAACAGACTGTGGGTGATTGGGACAGGTTAACAGACTGTGAGTGATTGGGACAGGTCAACAGACTGTGGGTGATTGGGACAGGTTAACAGAGTGTGGGTGATTGGGACAGGTTAACAGACTGTGGGTGATTGGGACAGGTTAACAGACTGTGGGTGATTGGGACAGGTTAACAGACTGTGGGTGATTGGGACAGGTTAACAGACTGTGGGTGATTGGGACAGGTTAACAGACTGTGGGTGATTGGGACAGGTTAACAGACTGTGGGTGGGACAGGTTAACAGACTGTGGGTGACTGGGACAGGTCAACATACTGTGGGTGATTGGGACAGGTCAACAGACTGTGGGTGATTGGGACAGGTCAACAGACTGTGGATGATTGGGACAGGTTAACAGAGTGTGAGTGATTGGGACAGGTTAACAGACTGTGGGTGGGACAGGTTAACAGACTGTGGGTGGGACAGGTCAACAGACTGTGGGTGATTGGGACAGGTCAACAGACTGTGGGTGATTGGGACAGGTTAACAGACTGTGGGTGATTGGGACAGGTCAACAGACTGAGGGTGATTGGGACAGGTCAACAGACTGTGGGTGATTGGGACAGGTTAACAGACTGTGGGTGATTGGGACAGGTCAACAGACTGTGGGTGATTGGGACAGGTCAACAGACTGTGGGTGATTGGGACAGGTTAACAGACTGAGGGTGATTGGGACAGGTTAACAGACTGTGGGTGATTGGGACAGGTTAACAGACTGAGGGTGATTGGGACAGGTTAACAGACTGTGGGTGATTGGGACAGGTCAACAGACTGAGGGTGATTGGGACAGGTCAACAGACTGTGGGTGATTGGGACAGGTCAACAGACTGTGGGTGATTGGGACAGGTTAACAGACTGAGGGTGATTGGGACAAGTTAACAGACTGTGGGTGATTGGGACAGGTCAACAGACTGTGGGTGATTGGGACAGGTTAACAGACTGTGAGTGATTGGGACAGGTTAACAGACTGTGGGTGATTGGGACAGGTTAACAGACTGTGGGTGATTGGGACAGGTCAACAGACTGTGGGTGATTGGGACAGGTTAACAGACTGAGGGTGATTGGGACAGGTCAACAGACTGTGGGTGATTGGGACAGGTTAACAGACTGTGGGTGATTGGGACAGGTTAACAGACTGTGGGTGATTGGGACAGGTTAACAGACTGTGGGTGATTGGGACAGGTTAACAGACTGTGGGTGATTGGGACAGGTTAACAGACTGTGGGTGATTGGGACAGGTTAACAGAATGTGGGTGATTGGGACAGGTCAACAGACTGTGGGTGATTGCGACAGGTTAACAGACTGAGGGTGATTGGGACAGGTCAACAGACTGTGGGTGATTGGGACAGGTTAACAGACTGTGAGTGATTGGGACAGGTTAACAGACCGTGGGTGATTGGGACAGGTTAACAGACTGTGGATGATTGGGACAGGTTAACAGACTGTGGGTGATTGGGACAGGTTAACAGACTGTGGGTGATTGGGACAGGTTAACAGACTGTGGGTGATTGGGACAGGTTAACAGACTGTGGGTGATTGGGACAGGTTAACAGAGTGTGGGTGATTGGGACAGGTTAACAGACTGTGGGTGATTGGGACAGGTTAACAGACTGTGGGTGATTGGGACAGGTTAACAGACTGTGGATGATTGGGACAGGTTAACAGACTGTGGGTGATTGGGACAGGTTAACAGAGTGTGGGTGATTGGGACAGGTCAACAGACTGTGGATGATTGGGACAGGTTAACAGACTGTGGATGATTGGGACAGGTTAACAGACTGTGGGTGATTGGGACAGGTTAACAGACTGTGAGTGATTGGGACAGGTCAACAGACTGTGGGTGATTGGGACAGGTTAACAGACTGTGGGTGATTGGGACAGGTTAACAGACTGTGGGTGATTGGGACAGGTCAACAGACTGAGGGTGATTGGGACAGGTTAACAGACTGTGGGTGATTGGGACAGGTTAACAGACTGTGGGTGATTGGGACAGGTTAACAGACTGTGGGTGGGACAGGTTAACAGACTGTGGGTGACTGGGACAGGTCAACAGACTGTGGGTGATTGGGACAGGTCAACAGACTGTGGGTGATTGGGACAGGTTAACAGACTGTGGGTGATTGGGACAGGTCAACAGACTGTGGGTGATTGGGACAGGTTAACAGACTGTGGGTGATTGGGACAGGTTAACAGACTGAGGGTGATTGGGACAGGTTAACAGACTGTGGGTGATTGGGACAGGTTAACAGAGTGTGGGTGATTGGGACAGGTCAACAGACTGTGGGTGATTGGGACAGGTTAACAGACTGAGGGTGATTGGGACAGGTCAACAGACTGTGGGTGATTGGGACAGGTTAACAGACTGTGGGTGATTGGGACAGGTTAACAGACTGTGGGTGATTGGGACAGGTTAACAGACTGTGGGTGATTGGGACAGGTTAACAGACTGTGGGTGATTGGGACAGGTTAACAGACTGTGGGTGATTGGGACAGGTTAACAGACTGTGGGTGATTGGGACAGGTCAACAGACTGTGGATGATTGGGACAGGTTAACAGAGTGTGAGTGATTGGGACAGGTTAACAGACTGTGGGTGATTGGGACAGGTTAACAGACTGTGGGTGATTGGGACAGGTCAACAGACTGTGGGTGATTGGGACAGGTTAACAGACTGTGGGTGATTGGGACAGGTCAACAGACTGTGGGTGATTGGGACAGGTTTACAGACTGTGGGTGATTGGGACACGTTAACAGACTGTGGGTGATTGGGACACGTTAACAGACTGTGGGTGATTGGGACAGGTTAACAGACTGTGGGTGATTGGGACAGGTTAACAGACTGTGGGTGGGACAGGTTAACAGACTGTGGGTGATTGGGACAGGTTAACAGACTGTGGGTGGGACAGGTTAACAGACTGTGGGTGATTGGGAGAGGTTAACAGACTGTGGGTGATTGGGACAGGTTAACAGACTGTGGGTGATTGGGACAGGTTAACAGACTGTGGGTGATTGGGACAGGTTAACAGACTGTGGGTGATTGGGACAGGTTAACAGACTGTGGGTGATTGGGACAGGTTAACAGAGTGTGGGTGATTGGGACAGGTTAACAGACTGTGGGTGATTGGGACAGGTTAACAGACTGTGGGTGATTGGGACAGGTTAACAGACTGTGGGTGATTGGGACAGGTTAACAGACTGTGGGTGATTGGGACAGGTTAACACACTGTGGGTGGGACAGGTTAACAGACTGTGGGTGACTGGGACAGGTCAACAGACTGTGGGTGATTGGGACAGGTCAACAGACTGTGGGTGATTGGGACAGGTTAACAGACTGTGGGTGATTGGGACAGGTCAACAGACTGTGGGTGATTGGGACAGGTTAACAGACTGTGGGTGATTGGGACAGGTTAACAGACTGAGGGTGATTGGGACAGGTTAACAGACTGTGGGTGATTGGGACAGGTTAACAGACTGTGGGTGATTGGGACAGGTCAACAGACTGAGGGTGATTGGGACAGGTCAACAGACTGTGGGTGATTGGGACAGGTCAACAGACTGTGGGTGATTGGGACAGGTTAACAGACTGAGGGTGATTGGGACAGGTTAACAGACTGTGGGTGATTGGGACAGGTCAACAGACTGTGGGTGATTGGGACAGGTTAACAGACTGTGGGTGATTGGGACAGGTTAACAGACTGTGGGTGATTGGGACAGGTCAACAGACTGTGGGTGATTGGGACAGGTTAACAGACTGAGGGTGATTGGGACAGGTCAACAGACTGTGGGTGATTGGGACAGGTTAACAGACTGTGGGTGATTGGGACAGGTTAACAGACTGTGGGTGATTGGGACAGGTTAACAGACTGTGGGTGATTGGGACAGGTTAACAGACTGTGGGTGATTGGGACAGGTTAACAGACTGTGGGTGATTGGGACAGGTTAACAGAATGTGGGTGATTGGGACAGGTCAACAGACTGTGGGTGATTGCGACAGGTTAACAGACTGAGGGTGATTGGGACAGGTCAACAGACTGTGGGTGATTGGGACAGGTTAACAGACTGTGAGTGATTGGGACAGGTTAACAGACCGTGGGTGATTGGGACAGGTTAACAGACTGTGGATGATTGGGACAGGTTAACAGACTGTGGGTGATTGGGACAGGTTAACAGACTGTGGGTGATTGGGACAGGTTAACAGACTGTGGGTGATTGGGACAGGTTAACAGACTGTGGGTGATTGGGACAGGTTAACAGAGTGTGGGTGATTGGGACAGGTTAACAGACTGTGGGTGATTGGGACAGGTTAACAGACTGTGGGTGATTGGGACAGGTTAACAGACTGTGGATGATTGGGACAGGTTAACAGACTGTGGGTGATTGGGACAGGTTAACAGAGTGTGGGTGATTGGGACAGGTCAACAGACTGTGGATGATTGGGACAGGTTAACAGACTGTGGATGATTGGGACAGGTTAACAGACTGTGGGTGATTGGGACAGGTCAACAGACTGTGGGTGATTGGGACAGGTCAACAGACTGTGGGTGATTGGGACAGGTTAACAGACTGTGGGTGATTGGGACAGGTTAACAGACTGTGGGTGATTGGGACAGGTTAACAGACTGTGGGTGGGACAGGTTAACAGACTGTGGGTGACTGGGACAGGTCAACAGACTGTGGGTGATTGGGACAGGTCAACAGACTGTGGGTGATTGGGACAGGTTAACAGACTGTGGGTGATTGGGACAGGTCAACAGACTGTGGGTGATTGGGACAGGTCAACAGAGTGTGGGTGGGACAGGTTAACAGACTGTGGGTGATTGGGACAGGTTAACAGACTGAGGGTGATTGGGACAGGTTAACAGACTGTGGGTGGGACAGGTTAACAGACTGTGGGTGATTGGGACAGGTTAACAGACTGTGGGTGATTGGGACAGGTTAACAGACTGAGGGTGATTGGGACAGGTTAACAGACTGTGGGTGATTGGGACAGGTTAACAGAGTGTGGGTGATTGGGACAGGTCAACAGACTGTGGGTGATTGGGACAGGTCAACAGACTGTGGGTGATTGGGACAGGTTAACAGACTGTGGGTGATTGGGACAGGTTAACAGACTGTGGGTGATTGGGACAGGTCAACAGACTGTGGGTGATTGGGACAGGTTAACAGACTGTGGGTGATTGGGACAGGTCAACAGACTGTGGGTGATTGGGACAGGTTAACAGACTGTGGGTGATTGGGACACGTTAACAGACTGTGGGTGATTGGGACACGTTAACAGACTGTGGGTGATTGGGACAGGTTAACAGACTGTGGGTGATTGGGACAGGTTAACAGACTGTGGGTGGGACAGGTTAACAGACTGTGGGTGATTGGGACAGGTTAACAGACTGTGGGTGGGACAGGTTAACAGACTGTGGGTGATTGGGAGAGGTTAACAGACTGTGGGTGATTGGGACAGGTTAACAGACTGTGGGTGATTGGGACAGGTTAACAGACTGTGGGTGATTGGGACAGGTTAACAGACTGTGGGTGATTGGGACAGGTTAACAGACTGTGGGTGATTGGGACAGGTTAACAGAGTGTGGGTGATTGGGACAGGTTAACAGACTGTGGGTGATTGGGACAGGTTAACAGACTGTGGGTGATTGGGACAGGTTAACAGACTGTGGGTGATTGGGACAGGTTAACAGACTGTGGGTGATTGGGACAGGTTAACAGACTGTGGGTGATTGGGACAGGTTAACAGACTGTGGGTGGGACAGGTTAACAGACTGTGGGTGACTGGGACAGGTCAACATACTGTGGGTGATTGGGACAGGTCAACAGACTGTGGGTGATTGGGACAGGTCAACAGACTGTGGATGATTGGGACAGGTTAACAGAGTGTGAGTGATTGGGACAGGTTAACAGACTGTGGGTGGGACAGGTTAACAGAGTGTGGGTGACTGGGACAGGTTAACAGACTGTGGGTGATTGGGACAGGTTAACAGACTGAGGGTGATTGGGACAGGTTAACAGACTGAGGGTGATTGGGACAGGTTAACAGACTGTGGGTGATTGGGACAGGTCAACAGACTGAGGGTGATTGGGACAGGTCAACAGACTGTGGGTGATTGGGACAGGTTAACAGACTGTGGGTGACTGGGACAGGTTCACAGACTGTGGGTGGGACAGGTTAACAGACTGAGGGTGACTGGGACAGGTTAACAGACTGTGGGTGATTGGGACAGGTTAACAGACTGTGGTGATTGGGACAGGTCAACAGACTGTGGGTGATTGGGACAGGTCAACAGACTGAGGGTGATTGGGACAGGTTCACAGACTGTGGGTGATTGGTACAGGTTAACAGAGTGAGGGTGATTGGGACAGGTTAACAGACTGTGGGTGATTGGGACAGGTCATAAGAACATAAGAACATAAGATATTGGAGCAGGAGTAGGCCAATCGGCCCCTCGAGCCTGCTCCGCCATTCAATAAGATCATGGCTGATCTGATCCCAACCACAAATCTAAAGAACACAAGAAGTCGGAGCAGGACCCGGCCACATAGCCCCTGGGCCCTCTCCGCCACCCACAGGGCATTGACCGATCCGAACTCAGCTTCATGTCCAATTTCCTGCCCGCTCCCCATAACCCCTAATTCCCTTTACTTCTAGGAAACTGTCTATTTCTGTTTTAAATTTATTTAATGATGTAGCTTCCACAGCTTCCTGGGGCAGCAAATTCCACAGACCTACCACCCTCTGAGTGAAGAAGTTTCTCCTCATCTCAGTTTTGAAAGAGCAGCCCCTTATTCTAAGATTATGCCCCCTAGTTCTAGTTTCACCCATCTTTGGGAACATCCTTACTGCATCCACCCGATCAAGACCCTTCACAATCTTATATGTTTCAATAAGATCGCCTCTCATTCTTCTGAACTCCAATGAGTAGAGTCCCAATCTACTCAACCTCTCCTCATATGTCCGCCCCCTCATCCCCGGGATTAACCGAGTGAACCTTCTTTGTACTGCCTCGAGAGCAAGTATGTCTTTTCTTAAGTATGGAGACCAAAACTGTATGCAGTATTCCAGGTGCGGTCTCACCAATACCTTATATAACTGCAGCAATACCTCCCTGTTTTTATATTCTATCCCCCGAGCAATAAAAGCCAACATTCCGTTGGCTTTCTTGATCACCTGCTGCACCTGCATACCAACTTTTTGATTTTCTTGCACTAGGACCCCCAGATCCCTTTGTACTGCAGTACTTTCCAGTCTCTCGCCATTAAGAAAATAACTTGCTCTCTGATTTTTCCTGCCAAAGTGCATAACCTCACATTTTCCAATATTATATTGCATCTGCCAAATCTCCGCCCACTCACCCAGCCTGTCTATATCCCCTTGCAGGTTTTTTATGTCCTCCTCACTCTCTACTTTCCCTCCCATCTTTGTATCATCTGCAAATTTTGATATGTTGCACTCGGTCCCCTCCTCCAAATCGTTAATATAGATTGTAAAGAGTTGGGGACCCAGCACCGACCCCTGTGGAACACCACTGGTTACTGGTTGCCAGTCCGAAAATGAACCATTTATCCCAACTCTCTGTTTCCTGTTTGATAACCAATCCTCCACCCATGCCAGAATATTACCCCCAATCCCGTGATTTTTTATCTTAAGTAATAATCTTTTATGTGGCACCTTGTCGAATGCCTTCTGGAAGTCTAAATACACTATGTCCACTGGTTCCCCTTTATCCACCCTATACGTTATATCCTCGAAGAACTCAAGCAAATTTGTCAGACATGACTTCCCCTTCATAAAGCCATGCTGACTTTGTCCTATTAAATTATGCTTATCTAAATGTTCCGTTACTGTCTCCTTAATAATAGACTCCAAAATTTTACTCACCACAGATGTTAAGCTAACTGGCCTATAATTTCCAGCCTTCTGCCTACTACCCTTTTTAAATAACGGTGTTACATTAGCAGTTTTCCAATCTGCCGGGACCTCTCCTGAGTCCAGGGAATTTTGGAAAACTATCACCAAAGCATCCACAATCCCTACTGCCACTTCCCTCAAGACCCTAGGATGGAAGCCATCAGGTCCAGGGGATTTATCCGCCTTGAGTCCCATTATTTTACTGAGTACCATCTCTTGAGTGATTTTAATCGTATTTAGCTCCTCCCCCCCGAGAGTCCCCTGTTTGTCCAGTGTTGGGATATTCTTAGTGTCCTCTACTGTAAAGACTGAAACAAAATATTTGTTCAGCATTTTTGCCATCTCCATGTTTCCCACCATTAATTTCCCGGTCTCATCCTCTAAGGGACCTATGTTTGCCTTAGCCACCCTTTTTCTTTTTATATAACTATAGAAACTCTTGCTATCTGTTTTTATATTTTTTGCTAATTTCTTTTCATAATCTAACTTCCCTTTCTTAATCAATCCTTTAGTTACTTTTTGCTGTCTTTTGAAGAATTCCCAATCTTCTATCCTCCCACTAAGTTTGGCTACCTTATATGTCCTTGTTTTTAGTCGGATACTATCCTTGATTTCTTTACTTAGCCACGGGTGGCTGTCATTTCTTTTACACCCTTTTTTCCTCAGTGGAATATATTTATTTTGAAAGTTGTAAAATAACTCCCTAAATGAACACCACTGCTCATGTACCGTCTTACCCTTTAATCTATTTTCCCAGTCCACTTTAATCAATTCCGCTCTCATACCATCATAGTCTCCTTTATTCAAGCTCAGTACGCTTGTTTGAGAATCAACCTTCTCACCCTCTAATTGGATATGGAATTCAACCATGTTGTGGTCGCTCGTTCCAAGGGGATCCTTAACTAGGACATTATTAATTAATCCTGACTCATTACACAGGACCAGGTCCAAGGTTGCCTGCCCCCTTGTAGGATCAGTTCCATACTGCTCAAGAAATCCATCCCTGATGCACTCAATGAACTCGTCCTCAAGGCTGCTCTGCCCAATTTGATTTGTCCAGTTAATATGATAATTAAAATCCCCCATAATTATGGCTGTTCCCTTATTACATGCCCCGACTATCTCCTGATTAATACTTCTTCCAGCAGAGTTGCAACTATTAGGAGGCCTATATACTACGCCCACTAATGTTTTTTTCCCTTATTATTCCTTATCTCCACCCAAACTGTTTCATTATCTTGATGCTTTGTCCCAATATCATTTCTCTGTATTACAGTGATTCCTTCCTTTATTAACATAGCCACCCCACCTCCCCTTCCTTCCTGCCTGTCCTTCCTGATTGTTAAATACCCTGGCATATTTAATTCCCAGTCGTTGTCACCCTGCAGCCATGTTTCTGTAATGGCCACAAGATCATACCCATACGTAGTTATTTGTGCCGTTAACTCGTCCATTTTATTACGAATGCTACGTGCATTCAGATAAAGAACTTTCAAATCTGTTTTGTGACGCTTAGTTCCTGCTTTTTCCTTTTTTAACACTTTACCTATTACTCCATACCTTCTGTCCCTTCCTGTTACGCTTTCCTCTCTCTCCCTGCTCAGGTTCCCAACCCCCTGCCACTTTAGTTTAAACCCTCCCCAACAGCACTAGCAAACACTCCTCCTAGGACAGCGGTCCCGGCCCTGCCCAGGTGCAGACCATCCGGTTTGTACTGGTCCCACCTCCCCCAGAACCGTTTCCAGTGTCCCAGGAATTTGAATCCCTCCCCCTTGCACCATTCCTCTAGCCACGTATTCATTTGAAATATCCTCCTATTTCTACTCTGACTAGCACGTGGCACTGGCAGCAATCCTGAGATTACTACCTTTGAGGTCCTATTTTTTAATTTACCTCCTAACTCCCTATATTCTGCTTTTAGGACCTCATCCCCTTTTTTATCTATATCGTTGGTGCCTATGTGCACCACGACAGCTGGCTGTTCGCCCTCCCCCTCCAAAATGTTCTGTAGCCGCTCCGAGACATCCTTGATCCTTGCACCAGGGAGGCAACACACCATCCTGGAGTCTCGGGTGATTGGGACAGGTCAACAGACTGTGGGTGATTGGGACAGGTCAACAGACTGTGGGTGATTGGGACACGTCAACAGACTGTGGGTGATTGGGACAGGTTAACAGACTGTGGGTGATTGGGACAGGTTAACAGACTGAGGGTGATTGGGACAGGTTAACAGACTGTGGGTGATTGGGACAGGTTAACAGACTGTGGGTGATTGGGACAGGTTAACAGACTGTGGGTGATTGGGACAGGTTAAAAGATTGAGGGTGATTGGGACAGGTTAACAGAGTGAGGGTGATTGGGACAGGTTAACAGACTGTGGGTGGGACAGGTTAACAGACTGTGGGTGATTGGGACAGGTTAACAGACTGTGGGTGATTGGGACAGGTTAACAGACTGTGGGTGATTGGGACAGGTTAACAGACAGTGGGTGATTGGGACACGTTAACAGACTGTGGGTGATTGGGACAGGTTAACAGACTGTGGGTGATTGGGACACGTTAACGGACTGTGGGTGATTGGGACAGGTTAACAGACTGTGGGTGATTGGGACAGGTCAACAGACTGTGGGTGATTGGGACACGTCAACAGACTGTGGGTGATTGGGACAGGTTAACAGACTGTGGGTGATTGGGACAGGTTAACAGACTGTGGGTGATTGGGACACGTCAACAGACTGTGGGTGATTGGGACAGGTTAACAGACTGTGGGTGATTGGGACAGGTTAACAGACTGAGGGTGATTGGGACAGGTCAACAGACTGTGGGTGATTGGGACAGGTTAACAGACTGTGGGTGATTGGGACAGGTTAACAGACTGTGGGTGATTGGGACAGGTTAAAAGATTGAGGGTGATTGGGACAGGTTAACAGAGTGAGGGTGATTGGGACAGGTTAACAGACTGTGGGTGGGACAGGTTAACAGACTGTGGGTGATTGGGACAGGTTAACAGACTGTGGGTGATTGGGACAGGTTAACAGACTGTGGGTGATTGGGACAGGTTAACAGACTGTGGGTGATTGGGACACGTTAACAGACTGTGGGTGATTGGGACAGGTTAACAGACTGTGGGTGATTGGGACACGTTAACGGACTGTGGGTGATTGGGACAGGTTAACAGACTGTGGGTGATTGGGACAGGTTAACAGACTGTGGGTGGGACAGGTTAACAGACTGTGGGTGATTGGGACAGGTTAACAGACTGTGGGTGGGACAGGTTAACAGACTGTGGGTGATTGGGACAGGTTAACAGACTGTGGGTGATTGGGACAGGTTAACAGACTGTGGGTGATTGGGACAGGTTAACAGACTGAGGGTGATTGGGACAAGTTAACAGACTGTGGGTGATTGGGACAGGTTAACAGACTGTGGGTGATTGGGACAGGTCAACAGACTGTGGGTGATTGGGACAGGTCAACAGACTGTGGGTGATTGGGACAGGTTAACAGAGTGAGGGTGACTGGGACAGATTAACAGAGTGTGGGTGATTGGGACAGGTTAACAGAGTGTGGGTGATTGGGACAGGTTAACAGACTGTGGGTGATTGGGACAGGTTAACAGACTGTGGGTGATTGGGACAGGTCAACAGACTGTGGGTGATTGGGACAGGTTAACAGAGTGAGGGTGACTGGGACAGGTTAACAGAGTGTGGGTGAATGGGACAGGTTAACAGACTGTGGGTGATTGGGACAGGTGAACAGACTGTGGGTGATTGGGACAGGTTAACAGACTGTGGGTGATTGGGACAGGTTAACAGACTGTGGGTGATTGGGACAGGTTAACAGACTGTGGGTGATTGGGACAGGTTAACAGACTGTGGGTGATTGGGACAGGTTAACAGACTGTGGGTGATTGGGACAGGTTAACAGACTGTGGGTGGGACAGGTTAACAGACTGAGGGTGATTGGGACAGGTTAACAGACTGTGGGTGATTGGGACAGGTTAACAGACTGTGGGTGATTGGGACAGGTTAACAGACTGTGGGTGATTGGGACAGGTTAACAGACTGTGGGTGATTGGGACAGGTTAACAGACTGATGGTGATTGGGACAGGTTAACAGACTGTGGGTGGGACAGGTTAACAGACTGTGGGTGGGACAGGCTAACAGACTGTGGGTGATTGGGACAGGTTCACAGACTGTGGGTGATTGGGACAGGTTAACAGACTGAGGGTGATTGGGACAGGTTAACAGACTGTGGGTGATTGGGACAGGTTAACAGACTGTGGGTGATTGGGACAGGTTAACAGACTGTGGGTGGGACAGGTTAACAGACTGTGGGTGATTGGGACAGGTTAACAGACTGTGGGTGATTGGGACAGGTTAACAGAGTGTGGGTGATTGGGACAGGTTAACAGACTGTGGGTGATTGGGACGGGTTAACAGACTGAGGGTGATTGGGACAGGTTAACAGACTGTGGGTGATTGGGACAGGTTAACAGAGTGTGGGTGGGACAGGTTAACAGAGTGTGGGTGATTGGGACAGGTTAACAGACTGTGGGTGATTGGGACAGGTTAACAGACTGTGGGTGGGACAGGTTAACAGACTGTGGGTGATTGGGACAGGTCAACAGACTGTGGGTGATTGGGACAGGTTAACAGACTGTGGGTGATTGGGACAGGTTAACAGAGTGTGGGTGATTGGGACAGGTTAACAGACTGTGGGTGATTGGGACAGGTTAACAGACTGTGGGTGATTGGGACTGGTTAACAGACTGTGGGTGATTGGGACAGGTTAACAGACTGAGGGTGATTGGGACAGGTTAACAGACTGTGGGTGATTGGGACAGGTTAACAGAGTGTGGGTGATTGGGACAGGTTAACAGACTGTGGGTGGGACAGGTTAGCAGATTGAGGGTGATTGGGACAGGTTAACAGACTGTGGGTGATTGGGACAGGTTAACAGACTGTGGGTGATTGGGACAGGTTAACAGACTAGGTGATTGGGACAGGTTAACAGACTGTGGGTGATTGGGACAGGTTAACAGACTGAGGGTGATTGGGACAGGTTAACAGACTGTGGGTGATTGGGACAGGTTAACAGACTGTGGGTGATTGGGACAGGTTAACAGACTGTGGGTGATTGGGACAGGTCAACAGACTGTGGGTGATTGGGACAGGTTAACAGACTGTGGGTGATTGGGACAGGTTAACAGACTGTGAGTGATTGGGACAGGTTAACAGACTGTGGGTGATTGGGACAGGTTAACAGACTGTGGGTGATTGGGACAGGCTAACAGACTGTGGGTGGGACAGGTTAACAGACTGTGGGTGATTGGGACAGGTTAACAGAGTGTGGGTGATTGGGACAGGTTAACAGACTGTGGGTGATTGGGACAGGTTAACAGACTGTGGGTGGGACAGGTTAACAGACTGTGGGTGATTGGGACAGGTTAACAGACTCAGGGTGATTGGGACAGGTTAACAGACTGAGGGTGATTGGGACAGGTTAACAGACTGTGGGTGATTGGGACAGGTTAACAGACTGTGGGTGATTGGGACAGGTTAACAGACTGAGGGTGATTGGGACAGGTTAACAGACTGTGGGTGATTGGGACAGGTTAACAGAGTGTGGGTGATTGGGACAGGTTAACAGACTGTGGGTGGGACAGGTTAACAGATTGAGGGTGATTGGGACAGGTTAACAGACTGTGGGTGATTGGGACAGGTTAACAGACTGTGGGTGATTGGGACAGGTTAACAGACTGGGTGATTGGGACAGGTTAACAGACTGTGGGTGATTGGGACAGGTTAACAGACTGAGGGTGATTGGGACAGGTTAACAGACTGTGGGTGATTGGGACAGGTTAACAGACTGTGGGTGATTGGGACAGGTTAACAGACTGTGGGTGATTGGGACAGGTCAACAGACTGTGGGTGATTGGGACAGGTTAACAGACTGTGGGTGATTGGGACAGGTTAACAGACTGTGAGTGATTGGGACAGGTTAACAGACTGTGGGTGATTGGGACAGGTTAACAGACTGTGGGTGATTGGGACAGGTTAACAGACTGTGGGTGGGACAGGTTAACAGACTGTGGGTGATTGGGACAGGTTAACAGAGTGTGGGTGATTGGGACAGGTTAACAGACTGTGGGTGATTGGGACAGGTTAACAGACTGTGGGTGGGACAGGTTAACAGACTGTGGGTGATTGGGACAGGTTAACAGACTGTGGGTGATTGGGACAGGTTAACAGACTGTGGGTGATTGGGACAGGTTAACAGACTGTGGGTGATTGGGACAGGTTAACAGACTGTGGGTGATTGGGACAGGTTAACAGACTGAGGGTGATTGGGACAGGTTAACAGACTGAGGGTGATTGGGACAGGTTAACAGACTCAGGGTGATTGGGACAGGTTAACAGAGTGTGGGTGATTGGGACAGGTTAACAGACTGTGGGTGATTGGGACAGGTTAACAGACTGTGGGTGATTGGGACAGGTTAACAGACTGTGGGTGATTGGGACAGGTTAACAGACTGAGGGTGATTGGGACAGGTTAACAGACTCAGGGTGATTGGGACAGGTTAACAGACTGAGGGTGATTGGGACAGGTTAACAGACTGTGGGTGATTGGGACAGGTTAACAGACTGTGGGTGATTGGGACAGGTTAACAGACTCAGGGTGATTGGGACAGGTTAACAGACTGTGGGTGATTGGGACAGGTTAACAGACTGTGGGTGATTGGGACAGGTCAACAGACTGTGGGTGATTGGGACAGGTTAACAGACTGTGGGTGATTGGGACAGGTTAACAGAGTGTGGATGATTGGGACAGGTCAACAGACTGTGGGTGATTGGGACAGGTTACCAGACTGTGGGTGATTGGGACAGTTCAACAGACTGAGGGTGATTGGGACAGGTTAACAGAGTGTGGGTGACTGGGACAGGTTAACAGACTGTGGGTGGGACAGGTTCACAGACTGTGGGTGATTGGGACAGGTCAACAGACTGAGGGTGATTGGGACAGGTTAACAGACTGTGGGTGACTGGGACAGGTTAACAGACTGTGGGTGGGACAGGTTAACAGACTGTGGGTGATTGGGACAGGTCAACAGACTGAGGGTGATTGGGACAGGTTAACAGACTGTGGGTGATTGGGACAGGTTAACAGACTGTGGGTGACTGGGACAGGTTAACAGACTGTGGGTGATTGGGACAGGTTAACAGACTGTGGGTGATTGGGACAGGTTAACAGACTGTGGGTGATTGGGACAGGTTAACAGACTGTGGGTGATTGGGACAGGTTAACAGACTGTGGGAGATTGGGACAGGTTAACAGACAGAGGGTGATTGGGACTGGTTAACAGACTGAGGGTGATTGGGACAGGTTAACAGACTGTGGGTGATTGGGACAGGTTAACAGACTGTGGGTGATTGGGACAGGTTAACAGACTGTGGGAGATTGGGACAGGTTAACAGACAGAGGGTGATTGGGACAGGTTAACAGACTGTGGGTGATTGGGACAGGTTAACAGACTGTGGGTGATTGGGACAGGTTAACAGACTGTGGGAGATTGGGACAGGTTAACAGACAGAGGGTGATTGGGACAGGTTAACAGACTGAGGGTGATTGGGACAGGTTAACAGACTGTGGGTGATTGGGACAGGTCAACAGATTGTGGGTGATTGGGACAGGTTAACAGACTGTGGGTGGGACAGGTTAACAGACTGTGGGTGATTGGGACAGGTCAACAGACTGTGGGTGATTGGGACAGGTTAACAGACTGTGAGTGATTGGGACAGGTTAACAGACTGTGGGTGATTGGGACAGGTTAACAGACTGTGGGTGATTGGGACAGGTAACAGACTGATGGTGATTGGGACAGGTTAACAGACTGTGGGTGGGACAGGTGAACAGACTGTGGGTGATTGGGACAGGTTAACAGACTGTGGGTGATTGGGACAGGTTAACAGACTGAGGGTGATTGGGACAGGTTAACAGACTGTGGGTGGGACAGGTTAACAGACTGTGGGTGATTGGGACAGGTTAACAGACTGTGGGTGATTGGGACAGGTTAACAGAGTGTGGATGATTGGGACAGGTCAACAGAGTGTGAGTGATTGGGACAGGTTAACAGACTGTGGGTGATTGGGACAGGTTAACAGACTGTGGGTGATTGGGACAGGTTAACAGACTGTGGGTGATTGGGACAGGTTAACAGACTGTGGGTGATTGGGACAGGTTAACAGACTGTGGGTGATTGGGACAGGTTAACAGACTGTGGGTGATTGGGACAGGTCAACAGACTGTGAGTGATTGGGACAGGTCAACAGACTGTGGGTGATTGGGACAGGTCAACAGACTGTGGGTGATTGGGACAGGTTAACAGACTGAGGGTGATTGGGACAGGTTAACAGACTGTGGGTGATTGGGACAGGTTAACAGACTGTGGGTGATTGGGAAAGGTTAACAGACTGAGGGTGATTGGGACAGGTTAACAGACTGTGGGTGATTGGGACAGGTTAACAGACTGTGGGTGATTGGGACAGGTTAACAGACTGTGGGTGATTGGGACAGGTTAACAGACTGTGGGTGATTGGGACAGGTTAACAGACTGTGGGTGATTGGGACAGGTTAACAGACTGTGGGTGGGACAGGTTAACAGACTGTGGGTGATTGGGACAGGTTAACAGACTGTGGGTGATTGGGACAGGTTAACAGACTGTGGGTGATTGGGACAGGTTAACAGACTGAGGGTGATTGGGACAGGTTAACAGACTGAGGGTGATTGGGACAGGTTAACAGAGTGTGGGTGATTGGGACAGGTTAACAGAGTGTGGGTGATTGGGACAGGTTAACAGACTGTGGGTGATTGGGACAGGTTCACAGAGTGTGGGTGATTGGGACAGGTTAACAGAGTGTGGGTGATTGTGACAGGTTAACAGAGTGTGGGTGATTGGGACAGGTTAACAGACTGTGGGTGATTGGGACAGGTTAACAGACTGTGGGTGATTGGGACAGGTTAACAGACTGTGGGTGATTGGGACAGGTTAACAGACTGTGGGTGATTGGGACAGGTTAACAGACTGTGGGTGGGACAGGTTAACAGACTGTGGGTGATTGGGACAGGTTAACAGACTGTGGGTGATTGGGACAGGTTAACAGAGTGTGGGTGATTGGGACAGGTTAACAGACTGAGGGTGATTGGGACAGGTTAACAGACTGAGGGTGATTGGGACAGGTTAACAGACTGTGGGTGATTGGGACAGGTCAACAGATTGTGGGTGATTGGGACAGGTCAACAGACTGTGGGTATCTCCCAGCTCTGTTGTTCTTGGTCTGTTGATGAAAGCAGACGACCATTTTGTGGTTTGTCATCCTCGAGAGTCCTGACCCAAAACAGAAACATGTCCTTCAAAAACCAGTCGAACAAATTCGTGCACCGGGTGCCAGGCAGGAGGTGATGGGTGTTCGAGCTGGGAGAGGGGATAATCAGCGAAGGCTCCAGTCTCCCCAACCTGTGAGCGTATTTGCCCCGGTTCAATGCAACTGAATCTCTTGCTGGGCCACTTCAGAGGGCAGTTCAGAGTCAACCACTTTGGTGTGGGGACTGGAGTCACATCTCGGCCCAGGCTGGGTAAGGACGGCAGCAACCTGTATTTATATCGTGCCTTTTATATCGTAAAACGTCCCAAGGTGCTTCACGGGAGTGATTATCAGACAAAATTTAACACCAAGTCACATAAGGCGATATTAGGACAGGTGACCAAAAGCTTGGTCACAGAGGGAGGTTTTAGGGAGCGTCTTAAAGGAGGAGAGAGAGGCGGAGAGGTTTAGGGAGGGAATTCCAGAGCTTAGGGCCGAGGCAGCTGAAGGCACGGCCGCCAATGGTGGAGCGATTAAAATCGGGGGATGCGCAAGAGGCAAAAATTGGAGGAACGCAGAGATCTCGGAGGGTTGTAGGGCTGGAGGGGGTTACAGAGATAGGGAGGGGGGAGGGCCATGGAGGAGGTTACAGAGATAGGGGGGGGCGAGGGTCATGGAGGGGGTGACAGAGATAGGGAGGAGGGAGGGCCATGGAGGGGGTTACAGAGATAGGGAGGAGGGAGGGCCATGGAGGGGGTTACAGAGATAGGGAGGGGGGGGAGGGCCATGGAGGAGGTTACTGAGATAGGGAGGGGCGAGGCCATGGAGGGGTTACAAAGATAGGGAGGGGCGAGGCCATGGAGGAGGTTACTGAGATAGGGAGGGGCGAGGGCCATGGAGGGGTTACAGAGATAGGGGGGGGCGAGGGTCATGGAGGGGGTTACAGAGATAGGGAGGAGGGAGGGCCATGGAGGGGGTTACAGTGATAGGGAGGGGCGAGGGCCATGGAGGGGGTTACAGAGATAGGGAGGGGCGAGGGTCATGGAGGGGGTTACAGAGATAGGGAGGGGTAAGGGCCATGGAGGGGGTTACAGAGATAGGGAGGGGCGAAGCCATGGAGGAGGTTACTGAGATAGGGAGGGGCGAGGCCATGGAGGAGGTTACTGAGATAGGGAGGGGCGAGGGCCATGAAGGGGTTACAGAGATAGGGGGGGGCGAGGGTCATGGAGGGGGTTACAGAGATAGGGAGGGGGCGAGGGCCATGGAGGAGGTTACTGAGATAGGGGGGGGCGAGGGTCATGGAGGGGGTTACAGAGATCGGGAGGAGGGAGGGCCATGGAGGGGGTTACAGAGATAGGGAGGGGCGAGGGCCATGGAGGGGGTTACAGAGATAGGGAGGGGCGAGGGCCATGGAGGGGGTTACAGAGATAGGGAGGGGCGAGGGTCATGGAGGGGGTTACAGAGATAGGGAGGGGCGAGGGCCATGGAGTGGGTTACAGAGATAGGGAGGGACGAGGGCCATGGAGGGGGTTACAGAGATCGGGAGGAGCGAGGGCCATGGAGGGGTTACAGAGATAGGGAGGGGGGAGGGCCATGGAGGGGGTTACAGAGATAGGGAGGAGCGAGGGCCATGGAGGGGTTACAGAGATAGGGGGGGGCGAGGCCATGGAGGAGGTTACTGAGATAGGGAGGGGCGAGGGCCATGGAGGGGTTACTGAGATAGGGAGGGGCGAGGGCCATGGAGGGGGTTACAGAGATAGGGAGGGGCGAGGGTCACGGAGGGGGATACAGAGATAGGGAGGGGTAAGGGCCATGGAGGGGGTTACAGAGATAGGGAGGGACGAGGGCCATGGAGGGGGTTACAGAGAGAGGGAGGGGCGAAGCCATGGAGGGGGTTACAGAGATAGGGAGGGGCGAGGCCATGGAGGGGGTTACAGAGAGAGGGAGGAGCGAGGGCCATGGAGGGGGTTACAGAGATAGGGAGGGGCGAAGCCATGGAGGAGGTTACTGAGATAGGGAGGGGCGAGGGTCATGGAGGGGTTACAGAGATAGGGGGGGGCGAGGGTCATGGAGGGGGTTACAGAGATAGGGAGGGGGGGGGAGGGCCATGGAGGAGGTTACTGAGATAGGGAGGGGCGAGGCCATGGAGGAGGTTACAGAGATAGGGAGGGGCGAGGGCCATGGAGGGGTTACAGAGATAGGGGGGGGGCGAGGGTCATGGAGGGGGTTACAGAGATAGGGAGGGAGGGCCATGGAGGGGGTTACAGAGATAGGGAGGGAGGGCCATGGAGGGGGTTACAGAGATAGGGAGGGGCGAGGGCCATGGAGGGGGTTACAGAGATAGGGAGGGGCGAGGGTCATGGAGGGGGTTACAGAGATAGGGAGGGGCGAGGGTCATGGAGGGGGTTACAGAGATAGGGAGGGGCGAGGGCCATGGAGGGGGTTACAGAGATAGGGAGGGGGGAGGGCCATGGAGGGGGTTACAGAGATAGGGAGGGGCGAGGGCCATGGAGGGGGTGACAGAGATAGGGAGGAGCGAGGGCCATGGAGGGGGTTACAGAGATAGGGAGGGGCCAAGCCATGGAGGAGGTTACTGAGATAGGGAGGGGCGAGGGTCATGGAGGGGGTTACAGAGATAGGGAGGGGGAGGGCCATGGAGGGGGTTACAGAGATAGGGAGGGCGGAGGCCATGGAGGGGGTTACAGAGATAGGGAGGGGTTACAGAGATAGGGAGGGGCCAGGGCTGTGGAGGGGGGTTACAGCGATAGGGAGGGGGGAGGCCATGGAGGGGGTTACAGAGATAGGGAGGGGGGAGGACCATGGAGGGGGTTACAGAGATAGGGAGGGGGCGAGGGCCATGGAGGGGGTTACAGAGATAGGGAGGGGGCGAGGGCCATGGAGGGGGTTACAGAGATAGGGAGAGGGGAGGACCATGGAGGGGGTTACAGAGATAGGGAGGCGGACGGCCATGGAGGGGGTTACAGAGATAGGGAGGGGGCGAGGGCCATGGAGGGGGTTACAGAGATATGGAGGGGGGAGGGCCATGGAGGGGGTTACAGAGATAGGGAGGGGCGAGGGCCATGGAGGGGGTTACAGAGATAGGGAGGGGGGAGGCCATGGAGGGGGTTACAGAGATAGGGAGGGGGGAGGCCATGGAGGGGGTTACAGAGATAGGGAGGGGCGAGGGCCATGGAGGGGTTACAGAGATAGGGAGGGGGGAGGCCATGGAGGGGGTTACAGAGATAGGGAGGGGGGAGGCCATGGAGGGGGTTACAGAGATAGGGAGGGGCGAGGCCATGGAGGGGGTTACAGAGATAGGGAGGGGGGAGGCCATGGAGGGGGTTACAGAGATAGGGAGGGGCGAGGGCCATGGAGGGGGTTACAGAGATAGGGAGGGGGGACGAGGGCCATGGAGGGGGTTACAGAGATAGGGAGGGGGGACGAGGGCCATGGAGGGGGTTACAGAGATAGGGAGGGGTGAGGGCCGTGGGGGGATTTGAACACAAGAATTTTAAAATCGAGGCGTTCCTGGACTGGGAGCCGATGTGGGTCAGCGAGCTCAGGGGGTGATGGGTGAACGGGACTGGGTGTGAGTTTGGATACAGGCAGCAGAGTTTTCGATGAGCTGAACTTTATGGAAGATGGGAGGCCGGCCAGGAGAGCAATGGAATAGTCGAGTCTGGAGGTAACAAAGGCAGGGAGGAGGGTTTCAGCAGCAGATGAGCTGAGGCAGGGGCAGAGATGGGTGATGTTACGGAGGTGGAAGTCGGCGGTCCTGGTGACGGAGAGGATATGGGGTCAGGAGCTCATCTCAGGGTCAAATAGCACACCAGGGTTGTGAACGGTCTGGTTCAGCCTCAGACAGTGGCTGGGGAGAGGGATGGAGTCGGTGACTCGGGAATGGAGTTTGTGGCGGGGACTGAAGGCAATGGTTTCGGACTTCCCAATATTTAATTGGAGGAAATTCCTGCTCGTCCAGGACTGGATGTGGGAGAAGCAGTGTGAGAAATGAGAGGCAGTGGAGGGGTCGAGGGAGGAGGTGGTGAGGTGGAGCTGGGGGCCGTCAGCCACACGTGGAACCTGACATTGTGTTTTCGGATGATGTTGCCGAGGGGCAGTGTGTCGATGAGGAAGAGGAGGGGGCCAAGGACAGATCCTGGGGGGACTCCAGAGGTCACGGTGAGGGAGTGGGAAGAGAAGCCACTGCAGGAGATTCTCTGGCTACGACGGGAGAGATAAGAATGGAACCAGGTGAACGCAGTCCCACCCAGCTGGACGATGGAGGAGAGGTGTTGGAGGAGTTCGGTGTCCAAGGCTGCAGACAGGTGGGGAAGGATGAGGAGGGATCGTTTACCACGGTCACAGTCACACAGGATGTCATTGGTGACTTTGATAAGGGCCGTTTCAGTACTGTGGCAGGGGCGGAAATCTGATTGGAGGGATTCAAAGATGGATTTGTGGGAAAGATGGGCACGGATTAGGGAGGAGACAAAGAACTTCAAGGACTTTGGAGAGGAAAGGGAGGTTGGAGATGGGGGCGGGAGTTTGCAAGGACAGAGGGGTCATGGGTGGTTTTTTGAGGGGGGAGGTGCGATGATGGCAGATTTGAAGGGGAGGGGGACAGGACCTGAGGAGAGGGAACCGTTTACAATGTCACCTATCATGGGGGTCAGGAAGGGAAGTTGGGTGGTCAGCAGTTTGGTGGGAATAGGGTGGAGGGAGCAGGAGGTGGGTCTCATGGTCAAGATGAGCTCGGAGAGGACATGAGGGGAGATAGGAGAGAAACTGGAGAAAGATGGGAGTTCAGGGCTAGGGAAGGGGGGAAAACATGGGGGAAGTTTGTCTTGGTGGGCTGGGGGAAGGGAGGGAAACGGCAGAGGCAGCTGAACGGATGGTCTCAATCTTATTGACAAAGAATCCATGAGCTCCTCGCACTTGTTGTCGGAGGTGAGGGTGAAGGAGGCAGAGGAGAGGGGTTTAAGGAGACGGTCCATCCCATCCAGACCGGGTACTTTTCTATCATGAGTAACACCAGCCTATTTGGTTAGAATTAAGGAACAATATTACACTACTGGGTGTGCACTGTCGGCTGCCAAATAGTGGGAAGGAGATAGAGGAGCAAATTTGCAGGCAAATTACAGAAAGATGCAAAAACTGTAGAGCAGTGATAATGGGGGCTTCAGTGATCCCAATATAGACTGGGACAGTAACAGTGTAAAGGGCAAAGAGGGGAAGGAATTCCTGAAATGTGTTCAAGAGAACTTTCTGGAACTGTGTGTTTCCAGCCCAACCAGGAAGGAAACAGTGCTGGATCTAGTTCTGGGGCATGAAGTGAGGCAGGTGGAGCATGTTTCAGTGGGGGAGCATTTGGGGAACAGTGATCATAATATCATTAGGTCTAGAATAGTTATGGAAAGGACAAGGAACAATCAAATGTGAAAATGCTTAACTAGAGGAGGGCAAATTTCAGTGAGTTAAAAGGGATCTTGCCCAGGTGGATTGGAATCAAAAATTGGTGGCCAATCAGTAATTGAACAATGCGAGGCCTTCAAGGAGGAGTTGGTTTGGTCACAGAGAGACAAATCTCTACGAGGGGGAAAGAAAGGGCATCCAAAGCTAGAGTTCCCTGGATGACTAAAGATATGGAGATTAAAATGAAACAGAAAAAGGGGGATTATGACCAATGTACTGTTCATAATACAGTAGAGAATAAGGCTGAATACAGAAAGTACAGAGGAGATCTAAAAAAAGGAATAGGAGGGGCAAAGAGAGAGTATGAGAATAGATTAGAGGCTAACATAAAAGGGAACCTAAAAGTCTATTTTAAATGTATAAATAGTAAAAGGGTAGTCAAAGGAAGGGTGGGACCGATTAGGGACAAAAGAGATTTTCTTGTAGAGTCAGAGGGCATGGCTGAGGCACTAAATGAATACTTTGCATCCGTCTTCACTAGAGAAGAGGATGCTGCCATTGTAGCAGTAAAGGAGGAGGTAGCAGCGATATTGGATAGGATAAAAATAGATCAAGAGGAAGTACTTAAAAGATTGGCAATACTCAAAGTAGAAAAGTCACCAGATGGGATGCATCCTAGGTTACTGAGGGAAATAAGGGTAGAGATTGTGGAGGCTCTGGCCACAATCTTCCAATCCTCCTCGATATAGAGTATTGCAAATGTTACACCCCTGTTCAAAAAAGGGGAGAGGGATAAACCTGGCAATTACAGGCCAGTCAGCCCAACGTCGGTGGTGGGGAAACTTTTAGAGACAATAATCGGGGACAAAATGAATTGGCACTTGGAAAAGTCTGGGCTAATAAATGAAAGTCAGCATGGATTTGACTAACTTGATTGAGTTCTTTGATGAAGTAACGGAGAGGGTTGATGAGGTTAGGGCGGTTGATGTTGTGTATATGGACTTTCAAGAGGCATTTGATAAAGTACCACATAATCGACTTGTTCGCAAAATTGAAGCCCATGGGATTAAAGGGACAGCGGCAGCCTGGATACAAAATTGGATAAAGGACAGAAAGCAGAGAGTAGTGGTTAACGGTTGTTTTTCAGACTTGATGGAAGTTTACAGTGGTGTTCCCCAGGGGTCAGTATTAGGACCGCTGCTCTTTTTAATATATATTAATGACCTGGATTTGGGTATAGAGGGTATAATTTCAACGTTTGCAGTTGACATGAAACTCGGAAATGTAGTAAACAATGTGGAGGATAGTAACAGACTTCAGGAGGACGTAGACAGACTGGTGAAATGGGCGGACACATGGCAGATGAAATTTAACGCAGAGAAGTGTGAAGTGATGCGTTTTGGTGGGGAGAATGAGGAGAGGCAATATAAACTAAATGGTACAATTTTAAAGGGGGAGCAGGAACAGAGAGACCTGGGGGTGCACGTACACAAATCTTTGAAGGTGACAGGACAAGTTGAGAAGGCTGTTAACAAAGCATATGAGATCGAGGGCTTTATTAATAGAGACAGAGAGTACATAGGAACAGGAGTAGGCCATTCAGCCCCTCGTGCCTGCTCCGCCATTTGATAAGATCATGGCTGATCTGTGATCTAACTCCATATACCTGCCTTTGGCCCATATCCCTTAATACCTTTGGTTGCCAAAAAGCTATCTATCTCACATTTAAATTTAGCAATTGAGCTAGTATCAATTGCCGTCTGCGGAAGAGAGTTCCAAACTTCTACCACCCTTTGTGTGTAGAAATGTTTTCTAATCTCACTCCTGAAAGGTCTGGCTCTAATTTTTAGACTGTGCCCCCGACTCCTAGAATCCCCAACCAGCGGAAATAGTTTCTCTCTATCCACCCTATCTGTTCCCCTTAATATCTTATAAACTTCGATCAGATCACCCCTTAACCTTCGAAACTCCAGAGAATACAACCCCAATTTGTGTAATCTCTCCTCGTAACTTAACCCTTGAAGTCCAGGTATCATTCTAGTAAACCTACGCTGCACTCCCTCCAAGGCCAATATGTCCTTCCGAAGGTGCGGTGCCCAGAACTGCTCACAGTACTCCAGGTGCGGTCTAACCAGGGTTTTGTTTAGCTGCAGCATAACTTCTGCCCCCTTGTACTCTAGTCCTCTCGATATAAAGGCCAGCATTCCATTTGCCTTCTTGATTATTTTCTGCTCCTGTTCATGACACTTCAATGATCTATGTACCTGAACCCCTAAGCCCCTTTGGACATCCACTGTTTTTAACTTTTTACCATTTAGAAAGTACCCTGTTCTATCCTTTTTTGATCCAAAGTGGATGACCTCACATTTGTCCACATTGAATTCCATTTGCCACAGTTTTGCCCATTCACCTAATCTATCAATATCGCTTTGTAATTTTATGTTTTCATCGACACTGCTTACAATGCCACCAATCTTTGTGTCATCGGCAAACTTAGATATGAGACTTTCTATGCCTTCATCTAAGTCGTTAATAAATATTGTGAATAATTGAGGCCCCAAGACAGATCCCTGCGGGAGTACAAAAGCAAGGAAGTTATGCTAAACCTTTATAAAACACTGGTTCGACCACAACTGGAGTATTGTGTCCAGTTCTGGGCACCGCACTTTGGGAAAGATGTGAAGGCCTTAGAGAGGGTGCAGAAGGGATTTACTAGAATGATTCCAGGGATGAGGGACTTCAGTTACGTGGAGAGACTGGAGAAGCTGGGGTTGTTCTCCTGGGAACAGAGAAGGTTAAGGGGAGATTTGATCGAGGTGTTCAAAATCATGAACAGTTTTGACAGAGTAAATAAGGAGAAACTGTTTCCAGTGGCAGGAGGGTCAGTGACCAGAGGACACGGATTTAAGGTGATCGGCAAAAGAGCCAGAGGGGAGATGAGGAGAATGTTTTTTATGCAGCGAGTTGTTCTGATCTGGAATTCACTGCCTGAAAGGGCGGTGGAAGCAGATTCAATAATAACTTTCAAAAAGGAATTGGAGAAATACAATTCACAGGGCCATGGGGAAAGAGCAGGGGAGTGGGACTAATTGGATCGCTCTTTCAAAGAGCCGGCACAGGCACGATGGGCCGAATGGCCTCCTTCTGTGCTGTAACATACCATGAAATTCTCAAACTACCTGGCTGGGATTTGAACTCACATTCGCTGGGATATGAATCTGGCCCCTGGGTCACTGGTCCAGTAACATAACCACCACACTGCCCTACCCTGGTAATACGGGGGGGAGGAACACGGTGTAAATGAAGAGATTACACAAGACACCCCACAGTACACTGGTCTGGTGAGCTGGACACACAGAGTCACTCACCTCCCTCCCTGCCAGGTTTTGTACTGGACCACAGCACATGGCTTTCCCCTGAGCTCGGGATTGGTCCTCTGCTCCACCTGTACGTAGAAACAGTCCATGTCCACCAGTGCCACCACACGCTCCTGACCCCGTTCCATTGGCACCACCCACCTGGGCACAACACACACTTCAGAGGATGCAACACAAGGCACTTTGGATCAGTGTCAGCCCCTCCCTCACTCCCGTCTCCCTCCCTCACTCCCGTCTCCCTCCCTCCCTCCCTCCCGTCTCCCTCCCTCCCTCACTCCCGTCTCCCTCCCTCACTCCCGTCTCTCTCCCTCACTCCCGTCTCCCTCACTCCCGTCTCCCTCCCTCACTCCCTCCCTCCTGTCTCCCTCCTTCCCTCACTCCCGTCTCCCTCCCTCACTCCCTCCCTTCTGTCTCCCTCCTCCCCTCACTCCAAGCCTTTCCATCTCTCTCTATTTTATCAGCACCAGTATCGTCATCACTCGTTCCGAATCCCCATCCGACTCGCCCTTCCTCCTCCA
>NW_027139456.1:0-2500 GCF_035084215.1 Heptranchias perlo
TTGCCGTTTTTTCCTTTCTTGCCAGGATTGCTTGACAGATTGGTAAATTTGCCAGTAGGCCACCAATCAGATGGGGGAGGGTTGTGTCTCAACGGACCTACGTCAGTCAGTCTCAGTCACTAACGAACTGCCGTGGAAGGAAACCTCTTTAAGGTAAACTAGGGACGTGACGTGTCTCACAGCGAGTGAGTGAGATTGCAACGGCCAATTGAGAAAGAGGTGAGGTGCTGACAATCAGCAGCTCGTGTTGAAATATTCATTCCACGGCAGGCAAGACCAATCAAAAAAAATACTGCAGATGCTGGCTCGGCTCGGCTGGCTGGCTGGCTGGCTGGCTGGAAATGGGAAATAAAAACACAAGGCGTGTTAAAGGCTGGTTAAACTGTCGAAAGAAACAAGGCGTTAATGTTTCAGAAGCGCCTATTGAAAGGTGTCTCTCAAGCTGCTCCCTGACTGGGCCCTGTCCGTTGTCATGTTAATCGCTGGTTAAACTGTCGGAAGAAACACGGCGTTAATGTTTCAGAAGCGCCTATTGAAAGACGTCTCTCAAGCTGCTCCCTGACTGGGCCCTGTCCGTTGTCATGTTAATCGCTGGTTAAACTGTCGGAAGAAACAAGGCGTTAATGTTTCAGAAGCGCCTATTGAAAGGTGTCTCTCAAGCTGCTCCCTGACTGGGCCCTGTCCGTTGTCATGTTAATCCCAGGGCGGGGCGGGACTGCTTTGACCGGGAGACCTGTTTTCTGGGACGCAGGTGTGACATTCCAGGGAGTGCACCTGCTTTGTGCTGATTCGAAACGACCACGACAACGGCAACTTGCAGTTCTATATTACAACAACAACAACGCGCGTGTGGTAGTTGGGAGGGGCTGCGTTCGCGCTCTCCCCCCTGCATTGAAACTCAAAGTTCGATTTTCAATCCCATAGTCCACCAATCGGATGGGAGACGGTGTGTGTGTGTGTGTGTGTGTGTGTGTGTCAGTGTCAGTGTCAGTGTCAGTGTCAGTCAGTGTCTCTCTCTCTCTCTCTCTCTCTCTCACTCTTACTCAGAGCTGCTGTGGAAGGAAACCTTTTTAAAAAGAACTTGCATATTGAAAAAAAGATGTGTCTCAAGCTGCCGGGGCCCTGTCCATTGTCACGTTAATGGCAGGACGGGGCAGGACTGCTTTGACCAGGAGACCTGTTTTCTGGGACGCAGGTGTGAGATTCCAGGGGACCTGCTTTGTGCTGATTTCCCTGCCTCCCTCCCTCCCCCCCAGGACTTCCTTCTGAACACCTTTGTCGTTTGAGCGAGGGCCAAAAGCCTGCCTGTGAAAGGGAAGGATCAGCCGGTCAGCCCCCTGTTGGTCGCTGCTGCCAGTGCAGCAGGCGTGCGTGTGTCCTCGGCCTCGTGTCCAGGTCCCTCAGGGACTTGAGGCAGCTCTCCCCGGTGGTCTCGTGGTCAGGACCGGGCTTCGAATCCCAGTCGGGGGGGGATGACTTTCTGCTGCAGATTAATTGGCATGAAGGAAAGTCTCCCCTCCTGAGCGTAAAGCTCCACCCTCACCACCACCACCGCCTTTTCCTCCCCTTGACAAACGGACAGACAGACAGTCAGACAGTCAGTCCAGTTCGGGAGCGCAGCTTTCATTAAGCAATGGCATTTGTGACAACTCATCGTCTGACAGGTTGATGATTTCCCCACACGCCTCCTGCCGAATAAAAGGCTCACCCTCCCGGACACTACCCCCAGAATCACCCACCCTGCCCCCCCGGGGTGAATATTAAGCCCGAGAACACCGACTGTAACCAACCGCAGTGAAAAGTTGAAGTGGCAACTCATTAACCAGATTTATTTTGGGCAACTCATTAACCAGATTTTTTGTTCATTTGGTTTATGAGTTGCCAAGTGTAAATCTGGTTAATGAGTTGCCACTTCAACTTTTCACTGCGGTTGGTTACAGTCGGTGTTCTCGGGCTTAATATTCGCCCCGGGGGGGGGGGGGTGTATAGCGGGCGATGGCCGGTGTGGAGTGCGTTTTTTGGGGGTTGATTTTCACTTTGCCTCGCTGGTGGAATTTGTGGGAGGCAGGCAAGGGGATTGGTGTGGGCTGGTGGGCGGCAAGGGAGATGCTTGCTTCGGGGTGTTATCCTCACTTTGGTCCGCTGGTGAGAGTAGGCAGCGGCAGGCCGGCAGGCAGGCAGGCAGGCAGGCAAGTGTGATGTAGTGTGGGGTGCGGTGCAGTGCGGTGCAGTGCTGCCCTGTTGTTTATGAAAGGTTGTAATGACACTGCTTTGCAGCTGACCATGTCCACTGATTTGTGACGCCCGTATGGAGGCTGATATCTCAGGAAGGCCGAGGCCGATTTCCTCCGGGGACGGCTCGTCGCGTGCGGCAGGACGAGGCGCAGCGGACGGTACCGGGCGCTCGGAGGTGCGGCGCTGCCCGCCGGAGGTACAGCGAAAGGCTGCAAACCGCTTTCCGCCTGCTAACTCGGCGGCCGTCAGACCGACCGACTCCGCT
>NW_027139456.1:7500-10000 GCF_035084215.1 Heptranchias perlo
AAAAAAAGATGTGTCTCAAGCTGCCGGGGCCCTGTCCATTGTCACGTTAATGGCAGGACGGGGCAGGACTGCTTTGACCAGGAGACCTGTTTTCTGGGACGCAGGTGTGAGATTCCAGGGGACCTGCTTTGTGCTGATTTCCCTGCCTCCCTCCCTCCCCCCCAGGACTTCCTTCTGAACACCTTTGTCGTTTGAGCGAGGGCCAAAAGCCTGCCTGTGAAAGGGAAGGATCAGCCGGTCAGCCCCCTGTTGGTCGCTGCTGCCAGTGCAGCAGGCGTGCGTGTGTCCTCGGCCTCGTGTCCAGGTCCCTCAGGGACTTGAGGCAGCTCTCCCCGGTGGTCTCGTGGTCAGGACCGGGCTTCGAATCCCAGTCGGGGGGGGATGACTTTCTGCTGCAGATTAATTGGCATGAAGGAAAGTCTCCCCTCCTGAGCGTAAAGCTCCACCCTCACCACCACCACCGCCTTTTCCTCCCCTTGACAAACGGACAGACAGACAGTCAGACAGTCAGTCCAGTTCGGGAGCGCAGCTTTCATTAAGCAATGGCATTTGTGACAACTCATCGTCTGACAGGTTGATGATTTCCCCACACGCCTCCTGCCGAATAAAAGGCTCACCCTCCCGGACACTACCCCCAGAATCACCCACCCTGCCCCCCCGGGGTGAATATTAAGCCCGAGA
Organism: Heptranchias perlo; assembly: GCF_035084215.1. Taxonomy (NCBI): domain Eukaryota; kingdom Metazoa; phylum Chordata; class Chondrichthyes; order Hexanchiformes; family Hexanchidae; genus Heptranchias; species Heptranchias perlo. Next base: position 8,182 of record NW_027139456.1, read on the forward strand.
ACACCGACTGTAACCAACCGCAGTGAAAAGTTGAAGTGGCAACTCATTAACCAGATTTATTTTGGGCAACTCATTAACCAGATTTTTTGTTCATTTGGTTTATGAGTTGCCAAGTGTAAATCTGGTTAATGAGTTGCCACTTCAACTTTTCACTGCGGTTGGTTACAGTCGGTGTTCTCGGGCTTAATATTCGCCCCGGGGGGGGGGGGGTGTATAGCGGGCGATGGCCGGTGTGGAGTGCGTTTTTTGGGGGTTGATTTTCACTTTGCCTCGCTGGTGGAATTTGTGGGAGGCAGGCAAGGGGATTGGTGTGGGCTGGTGGGCGGCAAGGGAGATGCTTGCTTCGGGGTGTTATCCTCACTTTGGTCCGCTGGTGAGAGTAGGCAGCGGCAGGCCGGCAGGCAGGCAGGCAGGCAGGCAAGTGTGATGTAGTGTGGGGTGCGGTGCAGTGCGGTGCAGTGCTGCCCTGTTGTTTATGAAAGGTTGTAATGACACTGCTTTGCAGCTGACCATGTCCACTGATTTGTGACGCCCGTATGGAGGCTGATATCTCAGGAAGGCCGAGGCCGATTTCCTCCGGGGACGGCTCGTCGCGTGCGGCAGGACGAGGCGCAGCGGACGGTACCGGGCGCTCGGAGGTGCGGCGCTGCCCGCCGGAGGTACAGCGAAAGGCTGCAAACCGCTTTCCGCCTGCTAACTCGGCGGCCGTCAGACCGACCGACTCCGCTTTACCACCGGAGCTAGAGTCGGGCAAGGGGCACCGAAGGGTACCGGAAGGATCGCGTTCGCACGCCGGGAAGTCGACTAGCGGGCCGCTGAAAGCGAGCCGGGGGCCCCCGGTTTTTCTGTCCCACCTGGAGACTGATATCTCGGGAAGGCCGAGGCCGATTTCCTCCGGGTACGGCTGGTCGCGTGCGGCCGGACCAGGCGCAGCGGACGGTAGCGAGCGGTCGGAGGTGCGGCGCTGCCCGCCGGAGGTACAGCGAAAGTCTGCGAACCGCTTTCCGCCTCCTCTCACCGCACGGCTCTCCATTTCACCCACTGGCGGATTTTCACCCTCCGACTGCTCGCTACCGTCCGCTGCGCCTGGTCCGGGCCCTGTCCGTTGTCATGTTAATGGCAGAGCGGGGCGGGACTGCTTTCACCAGGAACCCGGTTTTCTGGGTCAGAGGTTCCAGGGGACCTGTTTTGTGCGGACTTCCCTGTGTCCGTCCCTCCATGCCTTCCCCCCAGGACTTCCTTCTGAACACCTTTGTCGTTTGAGCGAGGGCCAAAAGCCTGCCTGTGAAAGGGAAGGATCAGCCGGTCGGACCCCTGCTGGTCGCTGCTGCCAGTGCAGCAGGCGTGCGTGTGTCCTCGGCCTCGTGTCCAGGTCCCTCAGGGACTTGAGGCAACTCTCCCCGGTGGTCTCGTGGTCAGGACCGGGCTTCGAATCCCGGTCGGGGGGGGATGACTTTCTGCTGCAGATTAATTGGCACCTCTGAAAGAAAATCTCCCCTCCTGAGCGTAAAGCTCCACCCTCACCACCACCACCACCGCCTTTTCCTCCCCTTGACAAACAGACAGACAGACAGACAGACAGACAGTCAGTCCAGTTCGGGAGCGCAGCTTTCATTCGGAAGCAGACCCTGCTTGTTTCAAGTCAACGACGCCAAGTTATTTTGCACTTTGAATTATATCGCTACGTGCGAGCGGCACTCAGCCTTGGAGAAGAAAAAAATACCACTGAGCTGAGAAAGTTCTTTTTAAAAAGGTTTCCTTCCACAGCAGCTCTGAGTGAGAGAGAGAGAGAGAGAGAGAGAGAGAGATATCAGCTTTA
>NW_027139456.1:12500-15000 GCF_035084215.1 Heptranchias perlo
TACATCAAGCCAAAGCTCTACAAGCCAAAGCTCGACACTCTGCCCGAGGGGATTTCTCCCTGACTGCATCCCCCCGGCATACAATGGCAGGAAGGCTCCAAATGGTTGCCTTCCCCCACTTGACCACTTGATCTTAGCCAAAAGGCCGAGAAGCGATACCGCGCTCGATGCGAATTGATCTCGGGTCCTGTTTGCCCTCCCTCTTTGTTCTCTGGCTGCCGGTGTTGAAAGCAGTCTCGAAGCACTGCCGTTCTCTCCCACTCTGGCCACATTTTTTGCCACCGTTTCTAATTGCAACAGTGGATGAGTTTAAAGAAGTTGCCGTTTTTTCCTTTCTTGCCAGGATTGCTTGACAGATTGGTAAATTTGCCAGTAGGCCACCAATCAGATGGGGGAGGGTTGTGTCTCAACGGACCTACGTCAGTCAGTCTCAGTCACTAACGAACTGCCGTGGAAGGAAACCTCTTTAAGGTAAACTAGGGACGTGACGTGTCTCACAGCGAGTGAGTGAGATTGCAACGGCCAATTGAGAAAGAGGTGAGGTGCTGACAATCAGCAGCTCGTGTTGAAATATTCATTCCACGGCAGGCAAGACCAATCAAAAAAAATACTGCAGATGCTGGCTCGGCTCGGCTGGCTGGCTGGCTGGCTGGCTGGAAATGGGAAATAAAAACACAAGGCGTGTTAAAGGCTGGTTAAACTGTCGAAAGAAACAAGGCGTTAATGTTTCAGAAGCGCCTATTGAAAGGTGTCTCTCAAGCTGCTCCCTGACTGGGCCCTGTCCGTTGTCATGTTAATCGCTGGTTAAACTGTCGGAAGAAACACGGCGTTAATGTTTCAGAAGCGCCTATTGAAAGACGTCTCTCAAGCTGCTCCCTGACTGGGCCCTGTCCGTTGTCATGTTAATCGCTGGTTAAACTGTCGGAAGAAACAAGGCGTTAATGTTTCAGAAGCGCCTATTGAAAGGTGTCTCTCAAGCTGCTCCCTGACTGGGCCCTGTCCGTTGTCATGTTAATCCCAGGGCGGGGCGGGACTGCTTTGACCGGGAGACCTGTTTTCTGGGACGCAGGTGTGACATTCCAGGGAGTGCACCTGCTTTGTGCTGATTCGAAACGACCACGACAACGGCAACTTGCAGTTCTATATTACAACAACAACAACGCGCGTGTGGTAGTTGGGAGGGGCTGCGTTCGCGCTCTCCCCCCTGCATTGAAACTCAAAGTTCGATTTTCAATCCCATAGTCCACCAATCGGATGGGAGACGGTGTGTGTGTGTGTGTGTGTGTGTGTGTGTCAGTGTCAGTGTCAGTGTCAGTGTCAGTCAGTGTCTCTCTCTCTCTCTCTCTCTCTCTCACTCTTACTCAGAGCTGCTGTGGAAGGAAACCTTTTTAAAAAGAACTTGCATATTGAAAAAAAGATGTGTCTCAAGCTGCCGGGGCCCTGTCCATTGTCACGTTAATGGCAGGACGGGGCAGGACTGCTTTGACCAGGAGACCTGTTTTCTGGGACGCAGGTGTGAGATTCCAGGGGACCTGCTTTGTGCTGATTTCCCTGCCTCCCTCCCTCCCCCCCAGGACTTCCTTCTGAACACCTTTGTCGTTTGAGCGAGGGCCAAAAGCCTGCCTGTGAAAGGGAAGGATCAGCCGGTCAGCCCCCTGTTGGTCGCTGCTGCCAGTGCAGCAGGCGTGCGTGTGTCCTCGGCCTCGTGTCCAGGTCCCTCAGGGACTTGAGGCAGCTCTCCCCGGTGGTCTCGTGGTCAGGACCGGGCTTCGAATCCCAGTCGGGGGGGGATGACTTTCTGCTGCAGATTAATTGGCATGAAGGAAAGTCTCCCCTCCTGAGCGTAAAGCTCCACCCTCACCACCACCACCGCCTTTTCCTCCCCTTGACAAACGGACAGACAGACAGTCAGACAGTCAGTCCAGTTCGGGAGCGCAGCTTTCATTAAGCAATGGCATTTGTGACAACTCATCGTCTGACAGGTTGATGATTTCCCCACACGCCTCCTGCCGAATAAAAGGCTCACCCTCCCGGACACTACCCCCAGAATCACCCACCCTGCCCCCCCGGGGTGAATATTAAGCCCGAGAACACCGACTGTAACCAACCGCAGTGAAAAGTTGAAGTGGCAACTCATTAACCAGATTTATTTTGGGCAACTCATTAACCAGATTTTTTGTTCATTTGGTTTATGAGTTGCCAAGTGTAAATCTGGTTAATGAGTTGCCACTTCAACTTTTCACTGCGGTTGGTTACAGTCGGTGTTCTCGGGCTTAATATTCGCCCCGGGGGGGGGGGGGTGTATAGCGGGCGATGGCCGGTGTGGAGTGCGTTTTTTGGGGGTTGATTTTCACTTTGCCTCGCTGGTGGAATTTGTGGGAGGCAGGCAAGGGGATTGGTGTGGGCTGGTGGGCGGCAAGGGAGATGCTTGCTTCGGGGTGTTATCCTCACTTTGGTCCGCTGGTGAGAGTAGGCAGCGGCAGGCCGGCAGGCAGGCAGG
>NW_027139456.1:20000-22500 GCF_035084215.1 Heptranchias perlo
CCTGCTTTGTGCTGATTCGAAACGACCACGACAACGGCAACTTGCAGTTCTATATTACAACAACAACAACGCGCGTGTGGTAGTTGGGAGGGGCTGCGTTCGCGCTCTCCCCCCTGCATTGAAACTCAAAGTTCGATTTTCAATCCCATAGTCCACCAATCGGATGGGAGACGGTGTGTGTGTGTGTGTGTGTGTGTGTGTGTCAGTGTCAGTGTCAGTGTCAGTGTCAGTCAGTGTCTCTCTCTCTCTCTCTCTCTCTCTCACTCTTACTCAGAGCTGCTGTGGAAGGAAACCTTTTTAAAAAGAACTTGCATATTGAAAAAAAGATGTGTCTCAAGCTGCCGGGGCCCTGTCCATTGTCACGTTAATGGCAGGACGGGGCAGGACTGCTTTGACCAGGAGACCTGTTTTCTGGGACGCAGGTGTGAGATTCCAGGGGACCTGCTTTGTGCTGATTTCCCTGCCTCCCTCCCTCCCCCCCAGGACTTCCTTCTGAACACCTTTGTCGTTTGAGCGAGGGCCAAAAGCCTGCCTGTGAAAGGGAAGGATCAGCCGGTCAGCCCCCTGTTGGTCGCTGCTGCCAGTGCAGCAGGCGTGCGTGTGTCCTCGGCCTCGTGTCCAGGTCCCTCAGGGACTTGAGGCAGCTCTCCCCGGTGGTCTCGTGGTCAGGACCGGGCTTCGAATCCCAGTCGGGGGGGGATGACTTTCTGCTGCAGATTAATTGGCATGAAGGAAAGTCTCCCCTCCTGAGCGTAAAGCTCCACCCTCACCACCACCACCGCCTTTTCCTCCCCTTGACAAACGGACAGACAGACAGTCAGACAGTCAGTCCAGTTCGGGAGCGCAGCTTTCATTAAGCAATGGCATTTGTGACAACTCATCGTCTGACAGGTTGATGATTTCCCCACACGCCTCCTGCCGAATAAAAGGCTCACCCTCCCGGACACTACCCCCAGAATCACCCACCCTGCCCCCCCGGGGTGAATATTAAGCCCGAGAACACCGACTGTAACCAACCGCAGTGAAAAGTTGAAGTGGCAACTCATTAACCAGATTTATTTTGGGCAACTCATTAACCAGATTTTTTGTTCATTTGGTTTATGAGTTGCCAAGTGTAAATCTGGTTAATGAGTTGCCACTTCAACTTTTCACTGCGGTTGGTTACAGTCGGTGTTCTCGGGCTTAATATTCGCCCCGGGGGGGGGGGGGTGTATAGCGGGCGATGGCCGGTGTGGAGTGCGTTTTTTGGGGGTTGATTTTCACTTTGCCTCGCTGGTGGAATTTGTGGGAGGCAGGCAAGGGGATTGGTGTGGGCTGGTGGGCGGCAAGGGAGATGCTTGCTTCGGGGTGTTATCCTCACTTTGGTCCGCTGGTGAGAGTAGGCAGCGGCAGGCCGGCAGGCAGGCAGGCAGGCAGGCAAGTGTGATGTAGTGTGGGGTGCGGTGCAGTGCGGTGCTGCCCTGTCGTTTATGAAAGGTTGTAATGACACTGCTTTGCAGCTGACCATGTCCACTGATTTGTGACGCCCGTATGGAGGCTGATATCTCAGGAAGGCCGAGGCCGATTTCCTCCGGGGACGGCTCGTCGCGTGCGGCAGGACGAGGCGCAGCGGACGGTACCGGGCGCTCGGAGGTGCGGCGCTGCCCGCCGGAGGTACAGCGAAAGGCTGCAAACCGCTTTCCGCCTGCTAACTCGGCGGCCGTCAGACCGACCGACTCCGCTTTACCACCGGAGCTAGAGTCGGGCAAGGGGCACCGAAGGGTACCGGAAGGATCGCGTTCGCACGCCGGGAAGTCGACTAGCGGGCCGCTGAAAGCGAGCCGGGGGCCCCCGGTTTTTCTGTCCCACCTGGAGACTGATATCTCGGGAAGGCCGAGGCCGATTTCCTCCGGGTACGGCTGGTCGCGTGCGGCCGGACCAGGCGCAGCGGACGGTAGCGAGCGGTCGGAGGTGCGGCGCTGCCCGCCGGAGGTACAGCGAAAGTCTGCGAACCGCTTTCCGCCTCCTCTCACCGCACGGCTCTCCATTTCACCCACTGGCGGATTTTCACCCTCCGACTGCTCGCTACCGTCCGCTGCGCCTGGTCCGGGCCCTGTCCGTTGTCATGTTAATGGCAGAGCGGGGCGGGACTGCTTTCACCAGGAACCCGGTTTTCTGGGTCAGAGGTTCCAGGGGACCTGTTTTGTGCGGACTTCCCTGTGTCCGTCCCTCCATGCCTTCCCCCCAGGACTTCCTTCTGAACACCTTTGTCGTTTGAGCGAGGGCCAAAAGCCTGCCTGTGAAAGGGAAGGATCAGCCGGTCGGACCCCTGCTGGTCGCTGCTGCCAGTGCAGCAGGCGTGCGTGTGTCCTCGGCCTCGTGTCCAGGTCCCTCAGGGACTTGAGGCAACTCTCCCCGGTGGTCTCGTGGTCAGGACCGGGCTTCGAATCCCGGTCGGGGGGGGATGACTTTCTGCTGCAGATTAATTGGCACCTCTGAAAGAAAATCTCCCCTCCTGAGC
>NW_027139456.1:25000-27500 GCF_035084215.1 Heptranchias perlo
AGTAATAATACACACACACACACACACACACACACACAGAGACACTGGGAAAGAGCTGTTTTTCCTTTTGAATATCTCCCCACAGGGAGGTGCACCGTTCCCAGAGACACTGCAATACTGGGTCGATGCGTGGAGTGGACGGAGCAAGCCCCTAGTCCATCTCCCTGTTCCAAAAATCAATTTAATATATGGTCCCCAGATAGGGGACGTATCAGATATTAAACTGATAAGAACAGATTTTTTTTCTTTTTTTCTGACACTCTGGGGTGCCTTATTGCCTTACAGATTCATTCCAGATTCCTTGCAGTGACATTACATCAAGCCAAAGCTCTACAAGCCAAAGCTCGACACTCTGCCCGAGGGGATTTCTCCCTGACTGCATCCCCCCGGCATACAATGGCAGGAAGGCTCCAAATGGTTGCCTTCCCCCACTTGACCACTTGATCTTAGCCAAAAGGCCGAGAAGCGATACCGCGCTCGATGCGAATTGATCTCGGGTCCTGTTTGCCCTCCCTCTTTGTTCTCTGGCTGCCGGTGTTGAAAGCAGTCTCGAAGCACTGCCGTTCTCTCCCACTCTGGCCACATTTTTTGCCACCGTTTCTAATTGCAACAGTGGATGAGTTTAAAGAAGTTGCCGTTTTTTCCTTTCTTGCCAGGATTGCTTGACAGATTGGTAAATTTGCCAGTAGGCCACCAATCAGATGGGGGAGGGTTGTGTCTCAACGGACCTACGTCAGTCAGTCTCAGTCACTAACGAACTGCCGTGGAAGGAAACCTCTTTAAGGTAAACTAGGGACGTGACGTGTCTCACAGCGAGTGAGTGAGATTGCAACGGCCAATTGAGAAAGAGGTGAGGTGCTGACAATCAGCAGCTCGTGTTGAAATATTCATTCCACGGCAGGCAAGACCAATCAAAAAAAATACTGCAGATGCTGGCTCGGCTCGGCTGGCTGGCTGGCTGGCTGGCTGGAAATGGGAAATAAAAACACAAGGCGTGTTAAAGGCTGGTTAAACTGTCGAAAGAAACAAGGCGTTAATGTTTCAGAAGCGCCTATTGAAAGGTGTCTCTCAAGCTGCTCCCTGACTGGGCCCTGTCCGTTGTCATGTTAATCGCTGGTTAAACTGTCGGAAGAAACACGGCGTTAATGTTTCAGAAGCGCCTATTGAAAGACGTCTCTCAAGCTGCTCCCTGACTGGGCCCTGTCCGTTGTCATGTTAATCGCTGGTTAAACTGTCGGAAGAAACAAGGCGTTAATGTTTCAGAAGCGCCTATTGAAAGGTGTCTCTCAAGCTGCTCCCTGACTGGGCCCTGTCCGTTGTCATGTTAATCCCAGGGCGGGGCGGGACTGCTTTGACCGGGAGACCTGTTTTCTGGGACGCAGGTGTGACATTCCAGGGAGTGCACCTGCTTTGTGCTGATTCGAAACGACCACGACAACGGCAACTTGCAGTTCTATATTACAACAACAACAACGCGCGTGTGGTAGTTGGGAGGGGCTGCGTTCGCGCTCTCCCCCCTGCATTGAAACTCAAAGTTCGATTTTCAATCCCATAGTCCACCAATCGGATGGGAGACGGTGTGTGTGTGTGTGTGTGTGTGTGTGTGTCAGTGTCAGTGTCAGTGTCAGTGTCAGTCAGTGTCTCTCTCTCTCTCTCTCTCTCTCTCACTCTTACTCAGAGCTGCTGTGGAAGGAAACCTTTTTAAAAAGAACTTGCATATTGAAAAAAAGATGTGTCTCAAGCTGCCGGGGCCCTGTCCATTGTCACGTTAATGGCAGGACGGGGCAGGACTGCTTTGACCAGGAGACCTGTTTTCTGGGACGCAGGTGTGAGATTCCAGGGGACCTGCTTTGTGCTGATTTCCCTGCCTCCCTCCCTCCCCCCCAGGACTTCCTTCTGAACACCTTTGTCGTTTGAGCGAGGGCCAAAAGCCTGCCTGTGAAAGGGAAGGATCAGCCGGTCAGCCCCCTGTTGGTCGCTGCTGCCAGTGCAGCAGGCGTGCGTGTGTCCTCGGCCTCGTGTCCAGGTCCCTCAGGGACTTGAGGCAGCTCTCCCCGGTGGTCTCGTGGTCAGGACCGGGCTTCGAATCCCAGTCGGGGGGGGATGACTTTCTGCTGCAGATTAATTGGCATGAAGGAAAGTCTCCCCTCCTGAGCGTAAAGCTCCACCCTCACCACCACCACCGCCTTTTCCTCCCCTTGACAAACGGACAGACAGACAGTCAGACAGTCAGTCCAGTTCGGGAGCGCAGCTTTCATTAAGCAATGGCATTTGTGACAACTCATCGTCTGACAGGTTGATGATTTCCCCACACGCCTCCTGCCGAATAAAAGGCTCACCCTCCCGGACACTACCCCCAGAATCACCCACCCTGCCCCCCCGGGGTGAATATTAAGCCCGAGAACACCGACTGTAACCAACCGCAGTGAAAAGTTGAAGTGGCAACTCATTAACCAGATTTATTTTGGGCAACTCATTAACCAGATTTTTTGTTCATTTG
>NW_027139456.1:32500-35000 GCF_035084215.1 Heptranchias perlo
GTTGTCATGTTAATCGCTGGTTAAACTGTCGGAAGAAACACGGCGTTAATGTTTCAGAAGCGCCTATTGAAAGACGTCTCTCAAGCTGCTCCCTGACTGGGCCCTGTCCGTTGTCATGTTAATCGCTGGTTAAACTGTCGGAAGAAACAAGGCGTTAATGTTTCAGAAGCGCCTATTGAAAGGTGTCTCTCAAGCTGCTCCCTGACTGGGCCCTGTCCGTTGTCATGTTAATCCCAGGGCGGGGCGGGACTGCTTTGACCGGGAGACCTGTTTTCTGGGACGCAGGTGTGACATTCCAGGGAGTGCACCTGCTTTGTGCTGATTCGAAACGACCACGACAACGGCAACTTGCAGTTCTATATTACAACAACAACAACGCGCGTGTGGTAGTTGGGAGGGGCTGCGTTCGCGCTCTCCCCCCTGCATTGAAACTCAAAGTTCGATTTTCAATCCCATAGTCCACCAATCGGATGGGAGACGGTGTGTGTGTGTGTGTGTGTGTGTGTGTGTCAGTGTCAGTGTCAGTGTCAGTGTCAGTCAGTGTCTCTCTCTCTCTCTCTCTCTCTCTCACTCTTACTCAGAGCTGCTGTGGAAGGAAACCTTTTTAAAAAGAACTTGCATATTGAAAAAAAGATGTGTCTCAAGCTGCCGGGGCCCTGTCCATTGTCACGTTAATGGCAGGACGGGGCAGGACTGCTTTGACCAGGAGACCTGTTTTCTGGGACGCAGGTGTGAGATTCCAGGGGACCTGCTTTGTGCTGATTTCCCTGCCTCCCTCCCTCCCCCCCAGGACTTCCTTCTGAACACCTTTGTCGTTTGAGCGAGGGCCAAAAGCCTGCCTGTGAAAGGGAAGGATCAGCCGGTCAGCCCCCTGTTGGTCGCTGCTGCCAGTGCAGCAGGCGTGCGTGTGTCCTCGGCCTCGTGTCCAGGTCCCTCAGGGACTTGAGGCAGCTCTCCCCGGTGGTCTCGTGGTCAGGACCGGGCTTCGAATCCCAGTCGGGGGGGGATGACTTTCTGCTGCAGATTAATTGGCATGAAGGAAAGTCTCCCCTCCTGAGCGTAAAGCTCCACCCTCACCACCACCACCGCCTTTTCCTCCCCTTGACAAACGGACAGACAGACAGTCAGACAGTCAGTCCAGTTCGGGAGCGCAGCTTTCATTAAGCAATGGCATTTGTGACAACTCATCGTCTGACAGGTTGATGATTTCCCCACACGCCTCCTGCCGAATAAAAGGCTCACCCTCCCGGACACTACCCCCAGAATCACCCACCCTGCCCCCCCGGGGTGAATATTAAGCCCGAGAACACCGACTGTAACCAACCGCAGTGAAAAGTTGAAGTGGCAACTCATTAACCAGATTTATTTTGGGCAACTCATTAACCAGATTTTTTGTTCATTTGGTTTATGAGTTGCCAAGTGTAAATCTGGTTAATGAGTTGCCACTTCAACTTTTCACTGCGGTTGGTTACAGTCGGTGTTCTCGGGCTTAATATTCGCCCCGGGGGGGGGGGGTGTATAGCGGGCGATGGCCGGTGTGGAGTGCGTTTTTTGGGGGTTGATTTTCACTTTGCCTCGCTGGTGGAATTTGTGGGAGGCAGGCAAGGGGATTGGTGTGGGCTGGTGGGCGGCAAGGGAGATGCTTGCTTCGGGGTGTTATCCTCACTTTGGTCCGCTGGTGAGAGTAGGCAGCGGCAGGCCGGCAGGCAGGCAGGCAGGCAGGCAAGTGTGATGTAGTGTGGGGTGCGGTGCAGTGCGGTGCTGCCCTGTCGTTTATGAAAGGTTGTAATGACACTGCTTTGCAGCTGACCATGTCCACTGATTTGTGACGCCCGTATGGAGGCTGATATCTCAGGAAGGCCGAGGCCGATTTCCTCCGGGGACGGCTCGTCGCGTGCGGCAGGACGAGGCGCAGCGGACGGTACCGGGCGCTCGGAGGTGCGGCGCTGCCCGCCGGAGGTACAGCGAAAGGCTGCAAACCGCTTTCCGCCTGCTAACTCGGCGGCCGTCAGACCGACCGACTCCGCTTTACCACCGGAGCTAGAGTCGGGCAAGGGGCACCGAAGGGTACCGGAAGGATCGCGTTCGCACGCCGGGAAGTCGACTAGCGGGCCGCTGAAAGCGAGCCGGGGGCCCCCGGTTTTTCTGTCCCACCTGGAGACTGATATCTCGGGAAGGCCGAGGCCGATTTCCTCCGGGTACGGCTGGTCGCGTGCGGCCGGACCAGGCGCAGCGGACGGTAGCGAGCGGTCGGAGGTGCGGCGCTGCCCGCCGGAGGTACAGCGAAAGTCTGCGAACCGCTTTCCGCCTCCTCTCACCGCACGGCTCTCCATTTCACCCACTGGCGGATTTTCACCCTCCGACTGCTCGCTACCGTCCGCTGCGCCTGGTCCGGGCCCTGTCCGTTGTCATGTTAATGGCAGAGCGGGGCGGGACTGCTTTCACCAGGAACCCGGTTTTCTGGGTCAGAGGTTCCAGGGGACCTGTTTTGTGCGGACTT
>NW_027139456.1:37500-40000 GCF_035084215.1 Heptranchias perlo
CCACCCTTAACCACCACCGCCGCCTTTTCCACCCCTTGACAAACAGACAGACAGACAGACAGTCAGTCAGTCAGTCCAGTTCGGGAGCGCAGCTTTCATTTGGAAGCAGACCCTGCTTGTTTCAAGTCAACGACGCCAAGTTATTTTGCACTTTGAATTATATCACTCCGTGCGAGCGGCACTCAGCCTTGGAGAAGAAAAAAATACCACTGAGCTGAGAAAGGTCTTTTTAAAACGGTTTCTTTCCACAGCAGCTCTGAGTGTAAGAGAGAGAGAGAGAGAGAGAGAGAGATCAGCTTTATTCTCAGTAATAATACACACACACACACACACACACACACACAGAGACACTGGGAAAGAGCTGTTTTTCCTTTTGAATATCTCCCCACAGGGAGGTGCACCGTTCCCAGAGACACTGCAATACTGGGTCGATGCGTGGAGTGGACGGAGCAAGCCCCTAGTCCATCTCCCTGTTCCAAAAATCAATTTAATATATGGTCCCCAGATAGGGGACGTATCAGATATTAAACTGATAAGAACAGATACTACACTTGATCTTAGCCAAAAGGCCGAGAAGCGATACCGCGCTCGATGCGAATTGATCTCGGGTCCTGTTTGCCCTCCCTCTTTGTTCTCTGGCTGCCGGTGTTGAAAGCAGTCTCGAAGCACTGCCGTTCTCTCCCACTCTGGCCACATTTTTTGCCACCGTTTCTAATTGCAACAGTGGATGAGTTTAAAGAAGTTGCCGTTTTTTCCTTTCTTGCCAGGATTGCTTGACAGATTGGTAAATTTGCCAGTAGGCCACCAATCAGATGGGGGAGGGTTGTGTCTCAACGGACCTACGTCAGTCAGTCTCAGTCACTAACGAACTGCCGTGGAAGGAAACCTCTTTAAGGTAAACTAGGGACGTGACGTGTCTCACAGCGAGTGAGTGAGATTGCAACGGCCAATTGAGAAAGAGGTGAGGTGCTGACAATCAGCAGCTCGTGTTGAAATATTCATTCCACGGCAGGCAAGACCAATCAAAAAAAATACTGCAGATGCTGGCTCGGCTCGGCTGGCTGGCTGGCTGGCTGGCTGGAAATGGGAAATAAAAACACAAGGCGTGTTAAAGGCTGGTTAAACTGTCGAAAGAAACAAGGCGTTAATGTTTCAGAAGCGCCTATTGAAAGGTGTCTCTCAAGCTGCTCCCTGACTGGGCCCTGTCCGTTGTCATGTTAATCGCTGGTTAAACTGTCGGAAGAAACACGGCGTTAATGTTTCAGAAGCGCCTATTGAAAGACGTCTCTCAAGCTGCTCCCTGACTGGGCCCTGTCCGTTGTCATGTTAATCGCTGGTTAAACTGTCGGAAGAAACAAGGCGTTAATGTTTCAGAAGCGCCTATTGAAAGGTGTCTCTCAAGCTGCTCCCTGACTGGGCCCTGTCCGTTGTCATGTTAATCCCAGGGCGGGGCGGGACTGCTTTGACCGGGAGACCTGTTTTCTGGGACGCAGGTGTGACATTCCAGGGAGTGCACCTGCTTTGTGCTGATTCGAAACGACCACGACAACGGCAACTTGCAGTTCTATATTACAACAACAACAACGCGCGTGTGGTAGTTGGGAGGGGCTGCGTTCGCGCTCTCCCCCCTGCATTGAAACTCAAAGTTCGATTTTCAATCCCATAGTCCACCAATCGGATGGGAGACGGTGTGTGTGTGTGTGTGTGTGTGTGTGTGTCAGTGTCAGTGTCAGTGTCAGTGTCAGTCAGTGTCTCTCTCTCTCTCTCTCTCTCTCTCACTCTTACTCAGAGCTGCTGTGGAAGGAAACCTTTTTAAAAAGAACTTGCATATTGAAAAAAAGATGTGTCTCAAGCTGCCGGGGCCCTGTCCATTGTCACGTTAATGGCAGGACGGGGCAGGACTGCTTTGACCAGGAGACCTGTTTTCTGGGACGCAGGTGTGAGATTCCAGGGGACCTGCTTTGTGCTGATTTCCCTGCCTCCCTCCCTCCCCCCCAGGACTTCCTTCTGAACACCTTTGTCGTTTGAGCGAGGGCCAAAAGCCTGCCTGTGAAAGGGAAGGATCAGCCGGTCAGCCCCCTGTTGGTCGCTGCTGCCAGTGCAGCAGGCGTGCGTGTGTCCTCGGCCTCGTGTCCAGGTCCCTCAGGGACTTGAGGCAGCTCTCCCCGGTGGTCTCGTGGTCAGGACCGGGCTTCGAATCCCAGTCGGGGGGGGATGACTTTCTGCTGCAGATTAATTGGCATGAAGGAAAGTCTCCCCTCCTGAGCGTAAAGCTCCACCCTCACCACCACCACCGCCTTTTCCTCCCCTTGACAAACGGACAGACAGACAGTCAGACAGTCAGTCCAGTTCGGGAGCGCAGCTTTCATTAAGCAATGGCATTTGTGACAACTCATCGTCTGACAGGTTGATGATTTCCCCACACGCCTCCTGCCGAATAAAAGGCTCACCCTCCCGGACACTACCCCCAGAATCACCCACCCCGCCCCCCCGGGGTGAA
>NW_027139456.1:45000-52500 GCF_035084215.1 Heptranchias perlo
GCTGCTCCCTGACTGGGCCCTGTCCGTTGTCATGTTAATCGCTGGTTAAACTGTCGGAAGAAACAAGGCGTTAATGTTTCAGAAGCGCCTATTGAAAGGTGTCTCTCAAGCTGCTCCCTGACTGGGCCCTGTCCGTTGTCATGTTAATCCCAGGGCGGGGCGGGACTGCTTTGACCGGGAGACCTGTTTTCTGGGACGCAGGTGTGACATTCCAGGGAGTGCACCTGCTTTGTGCTGATTCGAAACGACCACGACAACGGCAACTTGCAGTTCTATATTACAACAACAACAACGCGCGTGTGGTAGTTGGGAGGGGCTGCGTTCGCGCTCTCCCCCCTGCATTGAAACTCAAAGTTCGATTTTCAATCCCATAGTCCACCAATCGGATGGGAGACGGTGTGTGTGTGTGTGTGTGTGTGTCAGTGTCAGTGTCAGTGTCAGTGTCAGTCAGTGTCTCTCTCTCTCTCTCTCTCTCTCTCACTCTTACTCAGAGCTGCTGTGGAAGGAAACCTTTTTAAAAAGAACTTGCATATTGAAAAAAAGATGTGTCTCAAGCTGCCGGGGCCCTGTCCATTGTCACGTTAATGGCAGGACGGGGCAGGACTGCTTTGACCAGGAGACCTGTTTTCTGGGACGCAGGTGTGAGATTCCAGGGGACCTGCTTTGTGCTGATTTCCCTGCCTCCCTCCCTCCCCCCCAGGACTTCCTTCTGAACACCTTTGTCGTTTGAGCGAGGGCCAAAAGCCTGCCTGTGAAAGGGAAGGATCAGCCGGTCAGCCCCCTGTTGGTCGCTGCTGCCAGTGCAGCAGGCGTGCGTGTGTCCTCGGCCTCGTGTCCAGGTCCCTCAGGGACTTGAGGCAGCTCTCCCCGGTGGTCTCGTGGTCAGGACCGGGCTTCGAATCCCAGTCGGGGGGGGATGACTTTCTGCTGCAGATTAATTGGCATGAAGGAAAGTCTCCCCTCCTGAGCGTAAAGCTCCACCCTCACCACCACCACCGCCTTTTCCTCCCCTTGACAAACGGACAGACAGACAGTCAGACAGTCAGTCCAGTTCGGGAGCGCAGCTTTCATTAAGCAATGGCATTTGTGACAACTCATCGTCTGACAGGTTGATGATTTCCCCACACGCCTCCTGCCGAATAAAAGGCTCACCCTCCCGGACACTACCCCCAGAATCACCCACCCTGCCCCCCCGGGGTGAATATTAAGCCCGAGAACACCGACTGTAACCAACCGCAGTGAAAAGTTGAAGTGGCAACTCATTAACCAGATTTATTTTGGGCAACTCATTAACCAGATTTTTTGTTCATTTGGTTTATGAGTTGCCAAGTGTAAATCTGGTTAATGAGTTGCCACTTCAACTTTTCACTGCGGTTGGTTACAGTCGGTGTTCTCGGGCTTAATATTCGCCCCGGGGGGGGGGGGGTGTATAGCGGGCGATGGCCGGTGTGGAGTGCGTTTTTTGGGGGTTGATTTTCACTTTGCCTCGCTGGTGGAATTTGTGGGAGGCAGGCAAGGGGATTGGTGTGGGCTGGTGGGCGGCAAGGGAGATGCTTGCTTCGGGGTGTTATCCTCACTTTGGTCCGCTGGTGAGAGTAGGCAGCGGCAGGCCGGCAGGCAGGCAGGCAGGCAGGCAAGTGTGATGTAGTGTGGGGTGCGGTGCAGTGCGGTGCAGTGCTGCCCTGTTGTTTATGAAAGGTTGTAATGACACTGCTTTGCAGCTGACCATGTCCACTGATTTGTGACGCCCGTATGGAGGCTGATATCTCAGGAAGGCCGAGGCCGATTTCCTCCGGGGACGGCTCGTCGCGTGCGGCAGGACGAGGCGCAGCGGACGGTACCGGGCGCTCGGAGGTGCGGCGCTGCCCGCCGGAGGTACAGCGAAAGGCTGCAAACCGCTTTCCGCCTGCTAACTCGGCGGCCGTCAGACCGACCGACTCCGCTTTACCACCGGAGCTAGAGTCGGGCAAGGGGCACCGAAGGGTACCGGAAGGATCGCGTTCGCACGCCGGGAAGTCGACTAGCGGGCCGCTGAAAGCGAGCCGGGGGCCCCCGGTTTTTCTGTCCCACCTGGAGACTGATATCTCGGGAAGGCCGAGGCCGATTTCCTCCGGGTACGGCTGGTCGCGTGCGGCCGGACCAGGCGCAGCGGACGGTAGCGAGCGGTCGGAGGTGCGGCGCTGCCCGCCGGAGGTACAGCGAAAGTCTGCGAACCGCTTTCCGCCTCCTCTCACCGCACGGCTCTCCATTTCACCCACTGGCGGATTTTCACCCTCCGACTGCTCGCTACCGTCCGCTGCGCCTGGTCCGGGCCCTGTCCGTTGTCATGTTAATGGCAGAGCGGGGCGGGACTGCTTTCACCAGGAACCCGGTTTTCTGGGTCAGAGGTTCCAGGGGACCTGTTTTGTGCGGACTTCCCTGTGTCCGTCCCTCCATGCCTTCCCCCCAGGACTTCCTTCTGAACACCTTTGTCGTTTGAGCGAGGGCCAAAAGCCTGCCTGTGAAAGGGAAGGATCAGCCGGTCGGACCCCTGCTGGTCGCTGCTGCCAGTGCAGCAGGCGTGCGTGTGTCCTCGGCCTCGTGTCCAGGTCCCTCAGGGACTTGAGGCAACTCTCCCCGGTGGTCTCGTGGTCAGGACCGGGCTTCGAATCCCGGTCGGGGGGGGATGACTTTCTGCTGCAGATTAATTGGCACCTCTGAAAGAAAATCTCCCCTCCTGAGCGTAAAGCTCCACCCTCACCACCACCACCACCGCCTTTTCCTCCCCTTGACAAACAGACAGACAGACAGACAGACAGACAGTCAGTCCAGTTCGGGAGCGCAGCTTTCATTCGGAAGCAGACCCTGCTTGTTTCAAGTCAACGACGCCAAGTTATTTTGCACTTTGAATTATATCGCTACGTGCGAGCGGCACTCAGCCTTGGAGAAGAAAAAAATACCACTGAGCTGAGAAAGTTCTTTTTAAAAAGGTTTCCTTCCACAGCAGCTCTGAGTGAGAGAGAGAGAGAGAGAGAGAGAGAGAGATATCAGCTTTATTCTCAGTAATAATACACACACACACACACACACACACACACACACACACACAGAGACACTGGGAAAGAGCTGATTTTCCTTTTGAATATCTCCCCACGGGGAGCTGCACCGTTCCCAGAAACACTGCAATACTGGGTCGATGCGTGGAGTGGACGGAGCAAGCCCCTATTCCATCTCCCTGTTCTAAAAATCAATTAAAAATAATAATAAATAATATGTGTGTGTGTGTGTGTGTGTGTGTGTGTCGGTGACAGTATCAGTCAGTGAGTGAGTGTCTCTCTCTCTCTCTCTCTCTCTCACTCAGAGCTGCTGTGGAAGGAAACTTTTTTAAAAAGAACTTGCATATTGAAAGAAAGATGTGTCTCAAGCTGCCGGGCCCTGTCCATTGTCCTGTCAATGGCAGGACTGCTTTCACCAGGAACCCGGTTTTCTGGGTCAGAGGTTCCAGGGGACCTGTTTTGTGCGGACTTCCCTGTGTCCGTCCCTCCATGCCTTCCCCCCAGGACTTCCTTCTGAACAGCTTTGTCGTTTGAGCGAGGGCCAAAAGCCTGCCTGTGAAAGGGAAGGATCAGCCGGTCAGCCCCCTGTTGGTCGCTGCTGCCAGTGCAGCAGGCGTGCGTGTGTATTCGGCCTCGTGTCCAGGTCCCTCAGGGACTTGAGGCAACTCTCCCCGGTGGTCTCGTGGTCAGGACCGGGCTTCGAATCCCGGTCGGGGGGGATGGCTTTCTGCTGCAGATTAATTGGCACCTCTGAAAGAAAGTCTCCCCTCCTGAGCGTAAAGCTCCACCCTTAACCACCACCGCCGCCTTTTCCACCCCTTGACAAACAGACAGACAGACAGACAGTCAGTCAGTCAGTCCAGTTCGGGAGCGCAGCTTTCATTTGGAAGCAGACCCTGCTTGTTTCAAGTCAACGACGCCAAGTTATTTTGCACTTTGAATTATATCACTCCGTGCGAGCGGCACTCAGCCTTGGAGAAGAAAAAAATACCACTGAGCTGAGAAAGGTCTTTTTAAAACGGTTTCTTTCCACAGCAGCTCTGAGTGTAAGAGAGAGAGAGAGAGAGAGAGAGAGATCAGCTTTATTCTCAGTAATAATACACACACACACACACACACACACACACAGAGACACTGGGAAAGAGCTGTTTTTCCTTTTGAATATCTCCCCACAGGGAGGTGCACCGTTCCCAGAGACACTGCAATACTGGGTCGATGCGTGGAGTGGACGGAGCAAGCCCCTAGTCCATCTCCCTGTTCCAAAAATCAATTTAATATATGGTCCCCAGATAGGGGACGTATCAGATATTAAACTGATAAGAACAGATTTTTTTTCTTTTTTTCTGACACTCTGGGGTGCCTTATTGCCTTACAGATTCATTCCAGATTCCTTGCAGTGACATTACATCAAGCCAAAGCTCTACAAGCCAAAGCTCGACACTCTGCCCGAGGGGATTTCTCCCTGACTGCATCCCCCCGGCATACAATGGCAGGAAGGCTCCAAATGGTTGCCTTCCCCCACTTGACCACTTGATCTTAGCCAAAAGGCCGAGAAGCGATACCGCGCTCGATGCGAATTGATCTCGGGTCCTGTTTGCCCTCCCTCTTTGTTCTCTGGCTGCCGGTGTTGAAAGCAGTCTCGAAGCACTGCCGTTCTCTCCCACTCTGGCCACATTTTTTGCCACCGTTTCTAATTGCAACAGTGGATGAGTTTAAAGAAGTTGCCGTTTTTTCCTTTCTTGCCAGGATTGCTTGACAGATTGGTAAATTTGCCAGTAGGCCACCAATCAGATGGGGGAGGGTTGTGTCTCAACGGACCTACGTCAGTCAGTCTCAGTCACTAACGAACTGCCGTGGAAGGAAACCTCTTTAAGGTAAACTAGGGACGTGACGTGTCTCACAGCGAGTGAGTGAGATTGCAACGGCCAATTGAGAAAGAGGTGAGGTGCTGACAATCAGCAGCTCGTGTTGAAATATTCATTCCACGGCAGGCAAGACCAATCAAAAAAAATACTGCAGATGCTGGCTCGGCTCGGCTGGCTGGCTGGCTGGCTGGCTGGAAATGGGAAATAAAAACACAAGGCGTGTTAAAGGCTGGTTAAACTGTCGAAAGAAACAAGGCGTTAATGTTTCAGAAGCGCCTATTGAAAGGTGTCTCTCAAGCTGCTCCCTGACTGGGCCCTGTCCGTTGTCATGTTAATCGCTGGTTAAACTGTCGGAAGAAACACGGCGTTAATGTTTCAGAAGCGCCTATTGAAAGACGTCTCTCAAGCTGCTCCCTGACTGGGCCCTGTCCGTTGTCATGTTAATCGCTGGTTAAACTGTCGGAAGAAACAAGGCGTTAATGTTTCAGAAGCGCCTATTGAAAGGTGTCTCTCAAGCTGCTCCCTGACTGGGCCCTGTCCGTTGTCATGTTAATCCCAGGGCGGGGCGGGACTGCTTTGACCGGGAGACCTGTTTTCTGGGACGCAGGTGTGACATTCCAGGGAGTGCACCTGCTTTGTGCTGATTCGAAACGACCACGACAACGGCAACTTGCAGTTCTATATTACAACAACAACAACGCGCGTGTGGTAGTTGGGAGGGGCTGCGTTCGCGCTCTCCCCCCTGCATTGAAACTCAAAGTTCGATTTTCAATCCCATAGTCCACCAATCGGATGGGAGACGGTGTGTGTGTGTGTGTGTGTGTGTGTGTGTCAGTGTCAGTGTCAGTGTCAGTGTCAGTCAGTGTCTCTCTCTCTCTCTCTCTCTCTCTCACTCTTACTCAGAGCTGCTGTGGAAGGAAACCTTTTTAAAAAGAACTTGCATATTGAAAAAAAGATGTGTCTCAAGCTGCCGGGGCCCTGTCCATTGTCACGTTAATGGCAGGACGGGGCAGGACTGCTTTGACCAGGAGACCTGTTTTCTGGGACGCAGGTGTGAGATTCCAGGGGACCTGCTTTGTGCTGATTTCCCTGCCTCCCTCCCTCCCCCCCAGGACTTCCTTCTGAACACCTTTGTCGTTTGAGCGAGGGCCAAAAGCCTGCCTGTGAAAGGGAAGGATCAGCCGGTCAGCCCCCTGTTGGTCGCTGCTGCCAGTGCAGCAGGCGTGCGTGTGTCCTCGGCCTCGTGTCCAGGTCCCTCAGGGACTTGAGGCAGCTCTCCCCGGTGGTCTCGTGGTCAGGACCGGGCTTCGAATCCCAGTCGGGGGGGGATGACTTTCTGCTGCAGATTAATTGGCATGAAGGAAAGTCTCCCCTCCTGAGCGTAAAGCTCCACCCTCACCACCACCACCGCCTTTTCCTCCCCTTGACAAACGGACAGACAGACAGTCAGACAGTCAGTCCAGTTCGGGAGCGCAGCTTTCATTAAGCAATGGCATTTGTGACAACTCATCGTCTGACAGGTTGATGATTTCCCCACACGCCTCCTGCCGAATAAAAGGCTCACCCTCCCGGACACTACCCCCAGAATCACCCACCCTGCCCCCCCGGGGTGAATATTAAGCCCGAGAACACCGACTGTAACCAACCGCAGTGAAAAGTTGAAGTGGCAACTCATTAACCAGATTTATTTTGGGCAACTCATTAACCAGATTTTTTGTTCATTTGGTTTATGAGTTGCCAAGTGTAAATCTGGTTAATGAGTTGCCACTTCAACTTTTCACTGCGGTTGGTTACAGTCGGTGTTCTCGGGCTTAATATTCGCCCCGGGGGGGGGGGGTGTATAGCGGGCGATGGCCGGTGTGGAGTGCGTTTTTTGGGGGTTGATTTTCACTTTGCCTCGCTGGTGGAATTTGTGGGAGGCAGGCAAGGGGATTGGTGTGGGCTGGTGGGCGGCAAGGGAGATGCTTGCTTCGGGGTGTTATCCTCACTTTGGTCCGCTGGTGAGAGTAGGCAGCGGCAGGCCGGCAGGCAGGCAGGCAGGCAGGCAAGTGTGATGTAGTGTGGGGTGCGGTGCAGTGCGGTGCAGTGCTGCCCTGTTGTTTATGAAAGGTTGTAATGACACTGCTTTGCAGCTGACCATGTCCACTGATTTGTGACGCCCGTATGGAGGCTGATATCTCAGGAAGGCCGAGGCCGATTTCCTCCGGGGACGGCTCGTCGCGTGCGGCAGGACGAGGCGCAGCGGACGGTACCGGGCGCTCGGAGGTGCGGCGCTGCCCGCCGGAGGTACAGCGAAAGGCTGCAAACCGCTTTCCGCCTGCTAACTCGGCGGCCGTCAGACCGACCGACTCCGCTTTACCACCGGAGCTAGAGTCGGGCAAGGGGCACCGAAGGGTACCGGAAGGATCGCGTTCGCACGCCGGGAAGTCGACTAGCGGGCCGCTGAAAGCGAGCCGGGGGCCCCCGGTTTTTCTGTCCCACCTGGAGACTGATATCTCGGGAAGGCCGAGGCCGATTTCCTCCGGGTACGGCTGGTCGCGTGCGGCCGGACCAGGCGCAGCGGACGGTAGCGAGCGGTCGGAGGTGCGGCGCTGCCCGCC
>NW_027139456.1:55000-75000 GCF_035084215.1 Heptranchias perlo
AAAGGGAAGGATCAGCCGGTCAGCCCCCTGTTGGTCGCTGCTGCCAGTGCAGCAGGCGTGCGTGTGTATTCGGCCTCGTGTCCAGGTCCCTCAGGGACTTGAGGCAGCTCTCCCCGGTGGTCTCGTGGTCAGGACCGGGCTTCGAATCCCGGTCGGGGGGGGATGGCTTTCTGCTGCAGATTAATTGGCACCTCTGAAAGAAAGTCTCCCCTCCTGAGCGTAAAGCTCCACCCTTAACCACCACCGCCGCCTTTTCCACCCCTTGACAAACAGACAGACAGACAGACAGTCAGTCAGTCAGTCCAGTTCGGGAGCGCAGCTTTCATTTGGAAGCAGACCCTGCTTGTTTCAAGTCAACGACGCCAAGTTATTTTGCACTTTGAATTATATCACTCCGTGCGAGCGGCACTCAGCCTTGGAGAAGAAAAAAATACCACTGAGCTGAGAAAGGTCTTTTTAAAACGGTTTCTTTCCACAGCAGCTCTGAGTGTAAGAGAGAGAGAGAGAGAGAGAGAGAGATCAGCTTTATTCTCAGTAATAATACACACACACACACACACACACACACACAGAGACACTGGGAAAGAGCTGTTTTTCCTTTTGAATATCTCCCCACAGGGAGGTGCACCGTTCCCAGAGACACTGCAATACTGGGTCGATGCGTGGAGTGGACGGAGCAAGCCCCTAGTCCATCTCCCTGTTCCAAAAATCAATTTAATATATGGTCCCCAGATAGGGGACGTATCAGATATTAAACTGATAAGAACAGATTTTTTTTCTTTTTTTCTGACACTCTGGGGTGCCTTATTGCCTTACAGATTCATTCCAGATTCCTTGCAGTGACATTACATCAAGCCAAAGCTCTACAAGCCAAAGCTCGACACTCTGCCCGAGGGGATTTCTCCCTGACTGCATCCCCCCGGCATACAATGGCAGGAAGGCTCCAAATGGTTGCCTTCCCCCACTTGACCACTTGATCTTAGCCAAAAGGCCGAGAAGCGATACCGCGCTCGATGCGAATTGATCTCGGGTCCTGTTTGCCCTCCCTCTTTGTTCTCTGGCTGCCGGTGTTGAAAGCAGTCTCGAAGCACTGCCGTTCTCTCCCACTCTGGCCACATTTTTTGCCACCGTTTCTAATTGCAACAGTGGATGAGTTTAAAGAAGTTGCCGTTTTTTCCTTTCTTGCCAGGATTGCTTGACAGATTGGTAAATTTGCCAGTAGGCCACCAATCAGATGGGGGAGGGTTGTGTCTCAACGGACCTACGTCAGTCAGTCTCAGTCACTAACGAACTGCCGTGGAAGGAAACCTCTTTAAGGTAAACTAGGGACGTGACGTGTCTCACAGCGAGTGAGTGAGATTGCAACGGCCAATTGAGAAAGAGGTGAGGTGCTGACAATCAGCAGCTCGTGTTGAAATATTCATTCCACGGCAGGCAAGACCAATCAAAAAAAATACTGCAGATGCTGGCTCGGCTCGGCTGGCTGGCTGGCTGGCTGGCTGGAAATGGGAAATAAAAACACAAGGCGTGTTAAAGGCTGGTTAAACTGTCGAAAGAAACAAGGCGTTAATGTTTCAGAAGCGCCTATTGAAAGGTGTCTCTCAAGCTGCTCCCTGACTGGGCCCTGTCCGTTGTCATGTTAATCGCTGGTTAAACTGTCGGAAGAAACACGGCGTTAATGTTTCAGAAGCGCCTATTGAAAGACGTCTCTCAAGCTGCTCCCTGACTGGGCCCTGTCCGTTGTCATGTTAATCGCTGGTTAAACTGTCGGAAGAAACAAGGCGTTAATGTTTCAGAAGCGCCTATTGAAAGGTGTCTCTCAAGCTGCTCCCTGACTGGGCCCTGTCCGTTGTCATGTTAATCCCAGGGCGGGGCGGGACTGCTTTGACCGGGAGACCTGTTTTCTGGGACGCAGGTGTGACATTCCAGGGAGTGCACCTGCTTTGTGCTGATTCGAAACGACCACGACAACGGCAACTTGCAGTTCTATATTACAACAACAACAACGCGCGTGTGGTAGTTGGGAGGGGCTGCGTTCGCGCTCTCCCCCCTGCATTGAAACTCAAAGTTCGATTTTCAATCCCATAGTCCACCAATCGGATGGGAGACGGTGTGTGTGTGTGTGTGTGTGTGTGTGTGTCAGTGTCAGTGTCAGTGTCAGTGTCAGTCAGTGTCTCTCTCTCTCTCTCTCTCTCTCTCACTCTTACTCAGAGCTGCTGTGGAAGGAAACCTTTTTAAAAAGAACTTGCATATTGAAAAAAAGATGTGTCTCAAGCTGCCGGGGCCCTGTCCATTGTCACGTTAATGGCAGGACGGGGCAGGACTGCTTTGACCAGGAGACCTGTTTTCTGGGACGCAGGTGTGAGATTCCAGGGGACCTGCTTTGTGCTGATTTCCCTGCCTCCCTCCCTCCCCCCCAGGACTTCCTTCTGAACACCTTTGTCGTTTGAGCGAGGGCCAAAAGCCTGCCTGTGAAAGGGAAGGATCAGCCGGTCAGCCCCCTGTTGGTCGCTGCTGCCAGTGCAGCAGGCGTGCGTGTGTCCTCGGCCTCGTGTCCAGGTCCCTCAGGGACTTGAGGCAGCTCTCCCCGGTGGTCTCGTGGTCAGGACCGGGCTTCGAATCCCAGTCGGGGGGGGATGACTTTCTGCTGCAGATTAATTGGCATGAAGGAAAGTCTCCCCTCCTGAGCGTAAAGCTCCACCCTCACCACCACCACCGCCTTTTCCTCCCCTTGACAAACGGACAGACAGACAGTCAGACAGTCAGTCCAGTTCGGGAGCGCAGCTTTCATTAAGCAATGGCGTTTGTGACAACTCATCGTCTGACAGGTTGATGATTTCCCCACACGCCTCCTGCCGAATAAAAGGCTCACCCTCCCGGACACTACCCCCAGAATCACCCACCCCCCCCCCCCCCGGGGTGAATATTAAGCCCGAGAACACCGACTGTAACCAACCGCAGTGAAAAGTTGAAGTGGCAACTCATTAACCAGATTTATTTTGGGCAACTCATTAACCAGATTTTTTGTTCATTTGGTTTATGAGTTGCCAAGTGTAAATCTGGTTAATGAGTTGCCACTTCAACTTTTCACTGCGGTTGGTTACAGTCGGTGTTCTCGGGCTTAATATTCGCCCCGGGGGGGGGGGGGTGTATAGCGGGCGATGGCCGGTGTGGAGTGCGTTTTTTGGGGGTTGATTTTCACTTTGCCTCGCTGGTGGAATTTGTGGGAGGCAGGCAAGGGGATTGGTGTGGGCTGGTGGGCGGCAAGGGAGATGCTTGCTTCGGGGTGTTATCCTCACTTTGGTCCGCTGGTGAGAGTAGGCAGCGGCAGGCCGGCAGGCAGGCAGGCAGGCAAGTGTGATGTAGTGTGGGGTGCAGTGCGGTGCAGTGCAGTGCGGTGCTGCCCTGTCGTTTATGAAAGGTTGTAATGACACTGCTTTGCAGCTGACCATGTCCACTGATTTGTGACGCCCGTATGGAGGCTGATATCTCAGGAGGGCCGAGGCCGATTTCCTCCGGGGACGGCTCGTCGCGTGCGGCAGGACGAGGCGCAGCGGACGGTACCGGGCGCTCGGAGGTGCGGCGCTGCCCGCCGGAGGTACAGCGAAAGGCTGCAAACCGCTTTCCGCCTGCTAACTCGGCGGCCGTCAGACCGACCGACTCCGCTTTACCACCGGAGCTAGAGTCGGGCAAGGGGCACCGAAGGGTACCGGAAGGATCGCGTTCGCACGCCGGGAAGTCGACTAGCGGGCCGCTGAAAGCGAGCCGGGGGCCCCCGGTTTTTCTGTCCCACCTGGAGACTGATATCTCGGGAAGGCCGAGGCCGATTTCCTCCGGGTACGGCTGGTCGCGTGCGGCCGGACCAGGCGCAGCGGACGGTAGCGAGCGGTCGGAGGTGCGGCGCTGCCCGCCGGAGGTACAGCGAAAGTCTGCGAACCGCTTTCCGCCTCCTCTCACCGCACGGCTCTCCATTTCACCCACTGGCGGATTTTCACCCTCCGACTGCTCGCTACCGTCCGCTGCGCCTGGTCCGGGCCCTGTCCGTTGTCATGTTAATGGCAGAGCGGGGCAGGACTGCTTTCACCAGGAACCCGGTTTTCTGGGTCAGAGGTTCCAGGGGAACTGTTTTGTGCGGACTTCCCTGTGTCCGTCCCTCCATGCCTTCCCCCCAGGACTTCCTTCTGAACACCTTTGTCGTTTGAGCGAGGGCCAAAAGCCTGCCTGTGAAAGGGAAGGATCAGCCGGTCGGACCCCTGCTGGTCGCTGCTGCCAGTGCAGCAGGCGTGCGTGTGTCCTCGGCCTCGTGTCCAGGTCCCTCAGGGACTTGAGGCAGCTCTCCCCGGTGGTCTCGTGGTCAGGACCGGGCTTCGACTCCCGGTTGGGGGGGGATGACTTTCTGCTGCAGATTAATTGGCACCTCTGAAAGAAAGTCTCCCCTCCTGAGCGTAAAGCTCCACCCTCACCACCACCACCACCGCCTTTTCCTCCCCTTGACAGACAGACAGACAGACAGTCAGTCCAGTTCGGGAGCGCAGCTTTCATTTGGAAGCAGACCCTGCTTGTTTCAAGTCAACGACGCCAAGTTATTTTGCACTTTGAATTATATCGCTACGTGCGAGCGGCACTCAGCCTTGGAGAAGAAAAAAATACCACTGAGCTGAGAAAGTTCTTTTTAAAAAGGTTTCCTTCCACAGCAGCTCTGAGTGAGAGAGAGAGAGGGAGAGAGAGAGAGAGAGAGATATCAGCTTTATTCTCAGTAATAATACACACACACACACACACACACACACACACAGAGACACTGGGAAAGAGCTGATTTTCCTTTTGAATATCTCCCCACGGGGAGCTGCACCGTTCCCAGAGACACTGCAATACTGGGTCGATGCGTGGAGTGGACGGAGCAAGCCCCTATTCCATCTCCCTGTTCTAAAAATCAATTAAAAATAATAATAAATAATATGTGTGTGTGTGTGTGTGTGTGTGTGTGTGTGTGTGTCGGTGTCAGTATCAGTCAGTGAGTCAGTGTCTCTCTCTCTCTCTCTCTCTCTCTCTCTCACTCAGAGCTGCTGTGGAAGGAAACTTTTTTAAAAAGAACTTGCTTATTGAAAGAAAGATGTGTCTCAAGCTGCCGGGCCCTGTCCATTGTCATGTCAATGGCAGGACTGCTTTCACCAGGAACCCGTTTTTCTGGGTCAGAGGTTCCAGGGGACCTGTTTTGTGCGGACTTCCCTGTGTCCGTCCCTCCATGCCTTCCCCCCAGGACTTCCTTCTGAACACCTTTGTCGTTTCAGCGAGGGCCAAAAGCCTGCCTGTGAAAGGGAAGGATCAGCCGGTCAGCCCCCTGTTGGTCGCTGCTGCCAGTGCAGCAGGCGTGCGTGTGTATTCGGCCTCGTGTCCAGGTCCCTCAGGGACTTGAGGCAACTCTCCCCGGTGGTCTCGTGGTCAGGACCGGGCTTCGAATCCCGGTCGGGGGGGATGACTTTCTGCTGCAGATTAATTGGCACCTCTGAAAGAAAGTCTCCCCTCCTGAGCGTAAAGCTCCACCCTCACCACCACCGCCGCCTTTTCCACCCCTTGACAAACAGACAGACAGACAGACAGACAGTCAGTCCAGTTCGGGAGCGCAGCTTTCATTTGGAAGCAGACCCTGCTTGTTTCAAGTCAACGACGCCAAGTTATTTTGCACTTTGAATTATATCGCTACGTGCGAGCGGCACTCAGCCTTGGAGAAGAAAAAAATACCACTGAGCTGAGAAAGGTCTTTTTAAAACGGTTTCCTTCCACAGCAGCTCTGAGTGAGAGAGAGAGAGAGAGAGAGAGAGATATCAGCTTTATTCTCAGTAATAATACACACACACACACACACACACACACACAGAGACACTGGGAAAGAGCTGTTTTTCCTTTTGAATATCTCCCCACAGGGAGCTGCACCGTTCCCAGAAACACTGCAATACTGGGTCGATGCGTGGAGTGGACAGAGCAAGCCCCTAGTCCATCTCCCTGTTCCAAAAATCAATTTAAAATAATAATAAATAATATGTGTGTGTGTGTGTGTGTGTGTGTCGGTGTCAGTATCAGTCAGTCAGTCAGTGTCTCTCTCTCTCTCTCCCTCACACTCAGAGCTGCTGTGGAAGGAAACTTTTTTAAAAAGAACTTGCATATTGAAAGAAAGATGTGTCTCAAGCTGCCGGGCCCTGTCCATTGTCATGTCAATGGCAGGACTGCTTTCACCAGGAACCCGGTTTTGTGGGTCAGAGGTTCCAAAGGACCTGTTTTGTGCGGACTTCCCTGTGTCCGTCCCTCCCTGCCTGCCTTCCCCCCAGGACTTCCTTCTGAACAGCTTTGTCGTTTAAAATAATAATAAATAATATGTGTGTGTGTGTGTGTGTGTGTGTGTGTGTCGGTGTCAGTATCAGTCAGTGAGTCAGTGTCTCTCTCTCTCTCTCTCTCACTCAGAGCTGCTGTGGAAGGAAACTTTTTTAAAAAGAACTTGCTTATTGAAAGAAAGATGTGTCTCAAGCTGCCGGGCCCTGTCCATTGTCATGTCAATGGCAGGACTGCTTTCACCAGGAACCCGGTTTTCTGGGTCAGAGGTTCCAGGGGACCTGTTTTGTGCGGACTTCCCTGTGTCCGTCCCTCCCTGCCTGCCTTCCCCCCAGGACTTCCTTCTGAACACCTTTGTCGTTTCAGCGAGGGCCAAAAGCCTGCCTGTGAAAGGGAAGGATCAGCCGGTCAGCCCCCTGTTGGTCGCTGCTGCCAGTGCAGCAGGCGTGCGTGTGTATTCGGCCTCGTGTCCAGGTCCCTCAGGGACTTGAGGCAACTCTCCCCGGTGGTCTCGTGGTCAGGACCGGGCTTCGAATCCCGGTCGGGGGGGATGGCTTTCTGCTGCAGATTAATTGGCACCTCTGAAAGAAAGTCTCCCCTCCTGAGCGTAAAGCTCCACCCTTAACCACCACCGCCGCCTTTTCCACCCCTTGACAAACAGACAGACAGACAGACAGACAGTCAGTCCAGTTCGGGAGCGCAGCTTTCATTTGGAAGCAGACCCTGCTTGTTTAAAGTCAACGACGCCAAGTTATTTTGCACTTTGAATTATATCGCTACGTGCGAGCGGCACTCAGCCTTGGAGAAGAAAAAAATACCACTGAGCTGAGAAAGGTCTTTTTAAAACGGTTTCCTTCCACAGCAGCTCTGAGTGAGAGAGAGAGAGAGAGAGAGAGAGATATCAGCTTTATTCTCAGTAATAATACACACACACACACACACACACACAGAGACACTGGGAAAGAGCTGTTTTTCCTTTTGAATATCTCCCCACGGGGAGCTGCACCGTTCCCAGAAACACTGCAATACTGGGTCGATGCGTGGAGTGGACGGAGCAAGCCCCTAGTCCATCTCCCTGTTCTAAAAATCAATTAAAAATAATAATAAATAATATGTGTGTGTGTGTGTGTGTGTGTCGGTGTCAGTATCAGTCAGTGAGCCAGTGTCTCTCTCTCTCTCTCTCTCTCTCTCACTCAGAGCTGCTGTGGAAGGAAACTTTTTTAAAAAGAACTTGCTTATTGAAAGAAAGATGTGTCTCAAGCTGCCGGGCCCTGTCCATTGTCATGTCAATGGCAGGACTGCTTTCACCAGGAACCCGGTTTTCTGGGTCAGAGGTTCCAGGGGACCTGTTTTGTGCGGACTTCCCTGTGTCCGTCCCTCCCTGCCTGCCTTCCCCCCAGGACTTCCTTCTGAACACCTTTGTCGTTTAAAATAATAATAAATAATATGTGTGTGTGTGTGTCGGTGTCAGTATCAGTCAGTCAGTCAGTCAGTGTCTCTCTCTCTCTCTCTCTCTCTCACACTCAGAGCTGCTGTGGAAGGAAACTTTTTTAAAAAGAACTTGCTTATTGAAAGAAAGATGTGTCTCAAGCTGCCGGGCCCTGTCCATTGTCATGTCAGTGGCAGGACTGCTTTCACCAGGAACCCTTCCCTGCCATTGCAGTGTTGATTTGGTCCTTATGCAAATTTAGGGGCGGAGCCAGCACACAAACGACCAATCACAGCAAAGTCCGCACTTTGCGAGCGCACGAGGTCGCGGCCAGCGTTCCAGTCCGCTCAGATCCAAATAAGCCCGAAAAGGAACACGCTCGATCTTAGCCAAAAGGCCGAGAAGCGATACCGCGCTCGATGCGAATTGATCTCGGGTCCTGTTTGCCCTCCCTCTTTGTTCTCTGGCTGCCGGTGTTGAAAGCAGTCTCGAAGCACTGCCGTTCTCTCCCACTCTGGCCACATTTTTTGCCACCGTTTCTAATTGCAACAGTGGATGAGTTTAAAGAAGTTGCCGTTTTTTCCTTTCTTGCCAGGATTGCTTGACAGATTGGTAAATTTGCCAGTAGGCCACCGATCAGATGGGAGAGGGTTGTGTCTCAACGGACCTCCGTCAGTCAGTCTCAGTCACTAACGAACTGCCGTGGAAGGAAACCTCTTTGAGTAAAACTAGTGACGTGACGTGTCTCACAATGAGCGAGCGAGTGAGATTGCAACGGCCAATTGAGAAAGAGGTGAGGTGCTGACAATCAGCAGCTCGTGTTGAAACATTCATTCCACGGCAGGCAAGACCAATCAAAAAAAATACTGCAGATGCTGGCTCGGCTCGGCTGGGCTGGCTGGCTGGCTGGCTGGCTGGCTGGAAATGGGAAATAAAAACACAAGGCGTGTTAAAGGCTGGTTAAACTGTCGAAAGAAACAAGGCGTTAATGTTTCAGAAGCGCCTATTGAAAGACGTCTCTCAAGCTGCTCCCTGACTGGGCCCTGTCCGTTGTCATGTTAATCGCTGGTTAAACTGTCGGAAGAAACAAGGCGTTAATGTTTCAGAAGTGCCTATTGAAAGGTGTCTCTCAAGCTGCTCCCTGACTGGGCCCTGTCCGTTGTCATGTTAATCCCAGGGCGGGGGCGGGACTGCTTTGACCGGGAGACCTGTTTTCTGGGACGCAGGTGTGACATTCCAGGGAGGCACCTACTTTGTGCTGATTCGAAACGACCACGACAACGGCAACTTGCAGTTCTATATTACAACAACAACAACGCGCGTGTGGTAGTTGGGAGGGGCTGCGTTCGCGCTCTCCCCCCTGCATTGAAACTCAAAGTTCGATTTTCAATCCCATAGTCCACCAATCGGATGGGAGACGGTGTGTGTGTGTGTGTGTGTGTGTGTGTGTCAGTGTCAGTGTCAGTGTCAGTGTCAGTGTCAGTGTCAGTCAGTGTCTCTCTCTCTCTCTCTCTCTCTCTCACTCTTACTCAGAGCTGCTGTGGAAGGAAACCTTTTTAAAAAGAACTTGCATATTGAAAAAAAGATGTGTCTCAAGCTGCCGGGGCCCTGTCCATTGTCACGTTAATGGCAGGACGGGGCAGGACTGCTTTGACCAGGAGACCTGTTTTCTGGGACGCAGGTGTGAGATTCCAGGGGACCTGCTTTGTGCTGATTTCCCTGCCTCCCTCCCTCCCCCCCAGGACTTCCTTCTGAACACCTTTGTCGTTTGAGCGAGGGCCAAAAGCCTGCCTGTGAAAGGGAAGGATCAGCCGGTCAGCCCCCTGCTGGTCGCTGCTGCCAGTGCAGCAGGCGTGCGTGTGTCCTCGGCCTCGTGTCCAGGTCCCTCAGGGACTTGAGGCAGCTCTCCCCGGTGGTCTCGTGGTCAGGACCGGGCTTCGAATCCCAGTCGGGGGGGGATGACTTTCTGCTGCAGATTAATTGGCATGAAGGAAAGTCTCCCCTCCTGAGCGTAAAGCTCCACCCTCACCACCACCACCACCGCCTTTTCCTCCCCTTGACAAACGGACAGACAGACAGTCAGACAGTCAGTCCAGTTCGGGAGCGCAGCTTTCATTAAGCAATGGCGTTTGTGACAACTCATCGTCTGACAGGTTGATGATTTCCCCACACGCCTCCTGCCGAATAAAAGGCTCACCCTCCCGGACACTACCCCCAGAATCACCCACCCCCCCCCCCCCCGGGGTGAATATTAAGCCCGAGAACACCGACTGTAACCAACCGCAGTGAAAAGTTGAAGTGGCAACTCATTAACCAGATTTATTTTGGGCAACTCATTAACCAGATTTTTTGTTCATTTGGTTTATGAGTTGCCAAGTGTAAATCTGGTTAATGAGTTGCCACTTCAACTTTTCACTGCGGTTGGTTACAGTCGGTGTTCTCGGGCTTAATATTCGCCCCGGGGGGGGGGGGGTGTATAGCGGGCGATGGCCGGTGTGGAGTGCGTTTTTTGGGGGTTGATTTTCACTTTGCCTCGCTGGTGGAATTTGTGGGAGGCAGGCAAGGGGATTGGTGTGGGCTGGTGGGCGGCAAGGGAGATGCTTGCTTCGGGGTGTTATCCTCACTTTGGTCCGCTGGTGAGAGTAGGCAGCGGCAGGCCGGCAGGCAGGCAGGCAGGCAAGTGTGATGTAGTGTGGGGTGCAGTGCGGTGCAGTGCAGTGCGGTGCTGCCCTGTCGTTTATGAAAGGTTGTAATGACACTGCTTTGCAGCTGACCATGTCCACTGATTTGTGACGCCCGTATGGAGGCTGATATCTCAGGAGGGCCGAGGCCGATTTCCTCCGGGGACGGCTCGTCGCGTGCGGCAGGACGAGGCGCAGCGGACGGTACCGGGCGCTCGGAGGTGCGGCGCTGCCCGCCGGAGGTACAGCGAAAGGCTGCAAACCGCTTTCCGCCTGCTAACTCGGCGGCCGTCAGACCGACCGACTCCGCTTTACCACCGGAGCTAGAGTCGGGCAAGGGGCACCGAAGGGTACCGGAAGGATCGCGTTCGCACGCCGGGAAGTCGACTAGCGGGCCGCTGAAAGCGAGCCGGGGGCCCCCGGTTTTTCTGTCCCACCTGGAGACTGATATCTCGGGAAGGCCGAGGCCGATTTCCTCCGGGTACGGCTGGTCGCGTGCGGCCGGACCAGGCGCAGCGGACGGTAGCGAGCGGTCGGAGGTGCGGCGCTGCCCGCCGGAGGTACAGCGAAAGTCTGCGAACCGCTTTCCGCCTCCTCTCACCGCACGGCTCTCCATTTCACCCACTGGCGGATTTTCACCCTCCGACTGCTCGCTACCGTCCGCTGCGCCTGGTCCGGGCCCTGTCCGTTGTCATGTTAATGGCAGAGCGGGGCAGGACTGCTTTCACCAGGAACCCGGTTTTCTGGGTCAGAGGTTCCAGGGGAACTGTTTTGTGCGGACTTCCCTGTGTCCGTCCCTCCATGCCTTCCCCCCAGGACTTCCTTCTGAACACCTTTGTCGTTTGAGCGAGGGCCAAAAGCCTGCCTGTGAAAGGGAAGGATCAGCCGGTCGGACCCCTGCTGGTCGCTGCTGCCAGTGCAGCAGGCGTGCGTGTGTCCTCGGCCTCGTGTCCAGGTCCCTCAGGGACTTGAGGCAACTCTCCCCGGTGGTCTCGTGGTCAGGACCGGGCTTCGACTCCCGGTTGGGGGGGGATGACTTTCTGCTGCAGATTAATTGGCACCTCTGAAAGAAAGTCTCCCCTCCTGAGCGTAAAGCTCCACCCTCACCACCACCACCACCGCCTTTTCCTCCCCTTGACAGACAGACAGACAGACAGTCAGTCCAGTTCGGGAGCGCAGCTTTCATTTGGAAGCAGACCCTGCTTGTTTCAAGTCAACGACGCCAAGTTATTTTGCACTTTGAATTATATCGCTACGTGCGAGCGGCACTCAGCCTTGGAGAAGAAAAAAATACCACTGAGCTGAGAAAGTTCTTTTTAAAAAGGTTTCCTTCCACAGCAGCTCTGAGTGAGAGAGAGAGAGGGAGAGAGAGAGAGAGAGAGATATCAGCTTTATTCTCAGTAATAATACACACACACACACACACACACACACACACAGAGACACTGGGAAAGAGCTGATTTTCCTTTTGAATATCTCCCCACGGGGAGCTGCACCGTTCCCAGAGACACTGCAATACTGGGTCGATGCGTGGAGTGGACGGAGCAAGCCCCTATTCCATCTCCCTGTTCTAAAAATCAATTAAAAATAATAATAAATAATATGTGTGTGTGTGTGTGTGTGTGTGTGTGTGTGTGTGTCGGTGTCAGTATCAGTCAGTGAGTCAGTGTCTCTCTCTCTCTCTCTCTCTCTCTCTCTCACTCAGAGCTGCTGTGGAAGGAAACTTTTTTAAAAAGAACTTGCTTATTGAAAGAAAGATGTGTCTCAAGCTGCCGGGCCCTGTCCATTGTCATGTCAATGGCAGGACTGCTTTCACCAGGAACCCGTTTTTCTGGGTCAGAGGTTCCAGGGGACCTGTTTTGTGCGGACTTCCCTGTGTCCGTCCCTCCATGCCTTCCCCCCAGGACTTCCTTCTGAACACCTTTGTCGTTTCAGCGAGGGCCAAAAGCCTGCCTGTGAAAGGGAAGGATCAGCCGGTCAGCCCCCTGTTGGTCGCTGCTGCCAGTGCAGCAGGCGTGCGTGTGTATTCGGCCTCGTGTCCAGGTCCCTCAGGGACTTGAGGCAACTCTCCCCGGTGGTCTCGTGGTCAGGACCGGGCTTCGAATCCCGGTCGGGGGGGATGACTTTCTGCTGCAGATTAATTGGCACCTCTGAAAGAAAGTCTCCCCTCCTGAGCGTAAAGCTCCACCCTCACCACCACCGCCGCCTTTTCCACCCCTTGACAAACAGACAGACAGACAGACAGACAGTCAGTCCAGTTCGGGAGCGCAGCTTTCATTTGGAAGCAGACCCTGCTTGTTTCAAGTCAACGACGCCAAGTTATTTTGCACTTTGAATTATATCGCTACGTGCGAGCGGCACTCAGCCTTGGAGAAGAAAAAAATACCACTGAGCTGAGAAAGGTCTTTTTAAAACGGTTTCCTTCCACAGCAGCTCTGAGTGAGAGAGAGAGAGAGAGAGAGAGAGATATCAGCTTTATTCTCAGTAATAATACACACACACACACACACACACACACACAGAGACACTGGGAAAGAGCTGTTTTTCCTTTTGAATATCTCCCCACAGGGAGCTGCACCGTTCCCAGAAACACTGCAATACTGGGTCGATGCGTGGAGTGGACAGAGCAAGCCCCTAGTCCATCTCCCTGTTCCAAAAATCAATTTAAAATAATAATAAATAATATGTGTGTGTGTGTGTGTGTGTGTGTCGGTGTCAGTATCAGTCAGTCAGTCAGTGTCTCTCTCTCTCTCTCCCTCACACTCAGAGCTGCTGTGGAAGGAAACTTTTTTAAAAAGAACTTGCATATTGAAAGAAAGATGTGTCTCAAGCTGCCGGGCCCTGTCCATTGTCATGTCAATGGCAGGACTGCTTTCACCAGGAACCCGGTTTTGTGGGTCAGAGGTTCCAAAGGACCTGTTTTGTGCGGACTTCCCTGTGTCCGTCCCTCCCTGCCTGCCTTCCCCCCAGGACTTCCTTCTGAACAGCTTTGTCGTTTAAAATAATAATAAATAATATGTGTGTGTGTGTGTGTGTGTGTGTGTGTGTCGGTGTCAGTATCAGTCAGTGAGTCAGTGTCTCTCTCTCTCTCTCTCTCACTCAGAGCTGCTGTGGAAGGAAACTTTTTTAAAAAGAACTTGCTTATTGAAAGAAAGATGTGTCTCAAGCTGCCGGGCCCTGTCCATTGTCATGTCAATGGCAGGACTGCTTTCACCAGGAACCCGGTTTTCTGGGTCAGAGGTTCCAGGGGACCTGTTTTGTGCGGACTTCCCTGTGTCCGTCCCTCCCTGCCTGCCTTCCCCCCAGGACTTCCTTCTGAACACCTTTGTCGTTTCAGCGAGGGCCAAAAGCCTGCCTGTGAAAGGGAAGGATCAGCCGGTCAGCCCCCTGTTGGTCGCTGCTGCCAGTGCAGCAGGCGTGCGTGTGTATTCGGCCTCGTGTCCAGGTCCCTCAGGGACTTGAGGCAACTCTCCCCGGTGGTCTCGTGGTCAGGACCGGGCTTCGAATCCCGGTCGGGGGGGATGGCTTTCTGCTGCAGATTAATTGGCACCTCTGAAAGAAAGTCTCCCCTCCTGAGCGTAAAGCTCCACCCTTAACCACCACCGCCGCCTTTTCCACCCCTTGACAAACAGACAGACAGACAGACAGACAGTCAGTCCAGTTCGGGAGCGCAGCTTTCATTTGGAAGCAGACCCTGCTTGTTTAAAGTCAACGACGCCAAGTTATTTTGCACTTTGAATTATATCGCTACGTGCGAGCGGCACTCAGCCTTGGAGAAGAAAAAAATACCACTGAGCTGAGAAAGGTCTTTTTAAAACGGTTTCCTTCCACAGCAGCTCTGAGTGAGAGAGAGAGAGAGAGAGAGAGAGATATCAGCTTTATTCTCAGTAATAATACACACACACACACACACACACACAGAGACACTGGGAAAGAGCTGTTTTTCCTTTTGAATATCTCCCCACGGGGAGCTGCACCGTTCCCAGAAACACTGCAATACTGGGTCGATGCGTGGAGTGGACGGAGCAAGCCCCTAGTCCATCTCCCTGTTCTAAAAATCAATTAAAAATAATAATAAATAATATGTGTGTGTGTGTGTGTGTGTGTCGGTGTCAGTATCAGTCAGTGAGCCAGTGTCTCTCTCTCTCTCTCTCTCTCTCTCACTCAGAGCTGCTGTGGAAGGAAACTTTTTTAAAAAGAACTTGCTTATTGAAAGAAAGATGTGTCTCAAGCTGCCGGGCCCTGTCCATTGTCATGTCAATGGCAGGACTGCTTTCACCAGGAACCCGGTTTTCTGGGTCAGAGGTTCCAGGGGACCTGTTTTGTGCGGACTTCCCTGTGTCCGTCCCTCCCTGCCTGCCTTCCCCCCAGGACTTCCTTCTGAACACCTTTGTCGTTTAAAATAATAATAAATAATATGTGTGTGTGTGTGTCGGTGTCAGTATCAGTCAGTCAGTCAGTCAGTGTCTCTCTCTCTCTCTCTCTCTCTCACACTCAGAGCTGCTGTGGAAGGAAACTTTTTTAAAAAGAACTTGCTTATTGAAAGAAAGATGTGTCTCAAGCTGCCGGGCCCTGTCCATTGTCATGTCAGTGGCAGGACTGCTTTCACCAGGAACCCTTCCCTGCCATTGCAGTGTTGATTTGGTCCTTATGCAAATTTAGGGGCGGAGCCAGCACACAAACGACCAATCACAGCAAAGTCCGCACTTTGCGAGCGCACGAGGTCGCGGCCAGCGTTCCAGTCCGCTCAGATCCAAATAAGCCCGAAAAGGAACACGCTCGATCTTAGCCAAAAGGCCGAGAAGCGATACCGCGCTCGATGCGAATTGATCTCGGGTCCTGTTTGCCCTCCCTCTTTGTTCTCTGGCTGCCGGTGTTGAAAGCAGTCTCGAAGCACTGCCGTTCTCTCCCACTCTGGCCACATTTTTTGCCACCGTTTCTAATTGCAACAGTGGATGAGTTTAAAGAAGTTGCCGTTTTTTCCTTTCTTGCCAGGATTGCTTGACAGATTGGTAAATTTGCCAGTAGGCCACCGATCAGATGGGAGAGGGTTGTGTCTCAACGGACCTCCGTCAGTCAGTCTCAGTCACTAACGAACTGCCGTGGAAGGAAACCTCTTTGAGTAAAACTAGTGACGTGACGTGTCTCACAATGAGCGAGCGAGTGAGATTGCAACGGCCAATTGAGAAAGAGGTGAGGTGCTGACAATCAGCAGCTCGTGTTGAAACATTCATTCCACGGCAGGCAAGACCAATCAAAAAAAATACTGCAGATGCTGGCTCGGCTCGGCTGGGCTGGCTGGCTGGCTGGCTGGCTGGCTGGAAATGGGAAATAAAAACACAAGGCGTGTTAAAGGCTGGTTAAACTGTCGAAAGAAACAAGGCGTTAATGTTTCAGAAGCGCCTATTGAAAGACGTCT
The DNA here is from genome assembly GCF_035084215.1 of Heptranchias perlo. NCBI lineage: Eukaryota > Metazoa > Chordata > Chondrichthyes > Hexanchiformes > Hexanchidae > Heptranchias > Heptranchias perlo. Next base: position 70,857 of record NW_027139456.1, read on the forward strand.
CTCAAGCTGCTCCCTGACTGGGCCCTGTCCGTTGTCATGTTAATCGCTGGTTAAACTGTCGGAAGAAACAAGGCGTTAATGTTTCAGAAGTGCCTATTGAAAGGTGTCTCTCAAGCTGCTCCCTGACTGGGCCCTGTCCGTTGTCATGTTAATCCCAGGGCGGGGGCGGGACTGCTTTGACCGGGAGACCTGTTTTCTGGGACGCAGGTGTGACATTCCAGGGAGGCACCTACTTTGTGCTGATTCGAAACGACCACGACAACGGCAACTTGCAGTTCTATATTACAACAACAACAACGCGCGTGTGGTAGTTGGGAGGGGCTGCGTTCGCGCTCTCCCCCCTGCATTGAAACTCAAAGTTCGATTTTCAATCCCATAGTCCACCAATCGGATGGGAGACGGTGTGTGTGTGTGTGTGTGTGTGTGTGTGTCAGTGTCAGTGTCAGTGTCAGTGTCAGTGTCAGTGTCAGTCAGTGTCTCTCTCTCTCTCTCTCTCTCTCTCACTCTTACTCAGAGCTGCTGTGGAAGGAAACCTTTTTAAAAAGAACTTGCATATTGAAAAAAAGATGTGTCTCAAGCTGCCGGGGCCCTGTCCATTGTCACGTTAATGGCAGGACGGGGCAGGACTGCTTTGACCAGGAGACCTGTTTTCTGGGACGCAGGTGTGAGATTCCAGGGGACCTGCTTTGTGCTGATTTCCCTGCCTCCCTCCCTCCCCCCCAGGACTTCCTTCTGAACACCTTTGTCGTTTGAGCGAGGGCCAAAAGCCTGCCTGTGAAAGGGAAGGATCAGCCGGTCAGCCCCCTGCTGGTCGCTGCTGCCAGTGCAGCAGGCGTGCGTGTGTCCTCGGCCTCGTGTCCAGGTCCCTCAGGGACTTGAGGCAGCTCTCCCCGGTGGTCTCGTGGTCAGGACCGGGCTTCGAATCCCAGTCGGGGGGGGATGACTTTCTGCTGCAGATTAATTGGCATGAAGGAAAGTCTCCCCTCCTGAGCGTAAAGCTCCACCCTCACCACCACCACCACCGCCTTTTCCTCCCCTTGACAAACGGACAGACAGACAGTCAGACAGTCAGTCCAGTTCGGGAGCGCAGCTTTCATTAAGCAATGGCGTTTGTGACAACTCATCGTCTGACAGGTTGATGATTTCCCCACACGCCTCCTGCCGAATAAAAGGCTCACCCTCCCGGACACTACCCCCAGAATCACCCACCCCCCCCCCCCCCGGGGTGAATATTAAGCCCGAGAACACCGACTGTAACCAACCGCAGTGAAAAGTTGAAGTGGCAACTCATTAACCAGATTTATTTTGGGCAACTCATTAACCAGATTTTTTGTTCATTTGGTTTATGAGTTGCCAAGTGTAAATCTGGTTAATGAGTTGCCACTTCAACTTTTCACTGCGGTTGGTTACAGTCGGTGTTCTCGGGCTTAATATTCGCCCCGGGGGGGGGGGGGTGTATAGCGGGCGATGGCCGGTGTGGAGTGCGTTTTTTGGGGGTTGATTTTCACTTTGCCTCGCTGGTGGAATTTGTGGGAGGCAGGCAAGGGGATTGGTGTGGGCTGGTGGGCGGCAAGGGAGATGCTTGCTTCGGGGTGTTATCCTCACTTTGGTCCGCTGGTGAGAGTAGGCAGCGGCAGGCCGGCAGGCAGGCAGGCAGGCAAGTGTGATGTAGTGTGGGGTGCAGTGCGGTGCAGTGCAGTGCGGTGCTGCCCTGTCGTTTATGAAAGGTTGTAATGACACTGCTTTGCAGCTGACCATGTCCACTGATTTGTGACGCCCGTATGGAGGCTGATATCTCAGGAGGGCCGAGGCCGATTTCCTCCGGGGACGGCTCGTCGCGTGCGGCAGGACGAGGCGCAGCGGACGGTACCGGGCGCTCGGAGGTGCGGCGCTGCCCGCCGGAGGTACAGCGAAAGGCTGCAAACCGCTTTCCGCCTGCTAACTCGGCGGCCGTCAGACCGACCGACTCCGCTTTACCACCGGAGCTAGAGTCGGGCAAGGGGCACCGAAGGGTACCGGAAGGATCGCGTTCGCACGCCGGGAAGTCGACTAGCGGGCCGCTGAAAGCGAGCCGGGGGCCCCCGGTTTTTCTGTCCCACCTGGAGACTGATATCTCGGGAAGGCCGAGGCCGATTTCCTCCGGGTACGGCTGGTCGCGTGCGGCCGGACCAGGCGCAGCGGACGGTAGCGAGCGGTCGGAGGTGCGGCGCTGCCCGCCGGAGGTACAGCGAAAGTCTGCGAACCGCTTTCCGCCTCCTCTCACCGCACGGCTCTCCATTTCACCCACTGGCGGATTTTCACCCTCCGACTGCTCGCTACCGTCCGCTGCGCCTGGTCCGGGCCCTGTCCGTTGTCATGTTAATGGCAGAGCGGGGCAGGACTGCTTTCACCAGGAACCCGGTTTTCTGGGTCAGAGGTTCCAGGGGAACTGTTTTGTGCGGACTTCCCTGTGTCCGTCCCTCCATGCCTTCCCCCCAGGACTTCCTTCTGAACACCTTTGTCGTTTGAGCGAGGGCCAAAAGCCTGCCTGTGAAAGGGAAGGATCAGCCGGTCGGACCCCTGCTGGTCGCTGCTGCCAGTGCAGCAGGCGTGCGTGTGTCCTCGGCCTCGTGTCCAGGTCCCTCAGGGACTTGAGGCAGCTCTCCCCGGTGGTCTCGTGGTCAGGACCGGGCTTCGACTCCCGGTTGGGGGGGGATGACTTTCTGCTGCAGATTAATTGGCACCTCTGAAAGAAAGTCTCCCCTCCTGAGCGTAAAGCTCCACCCTCACCACCACCACCACCGCCTTTTCCTCCCCTTGACAGACAGACAGACAGACAGTCAGTCCAGTTCGGGAGCGCAGCTTTCATTTGGAAGCAGACCCTGCTTGTTTCAAGTCAACGACGCCAAGTTATTTTGCACTTTGAATTATATCGCTACGTGCGAGCGGCACTCAGCCTTGGAGAAGAAAAAAATACCACTGAGCTGAGAAAGTTCTTTTTAAAAAGGTTTCCTTCCACAGCAGCTCTGAGTGAGAGAGAGAGAGGGAGAGAGAGAGAGAGAGAGATATCAGCTTTATTCTCAGTAATAATACACACACACACACACACACACACACACACAGAGACACTGGGAAAGAGCTGATTTTCCTTTTGAATATCTCCCCACGGGGAGCTGCACCGTTCCCAGAGACACTGCAATACTGGGTCGATGCGTGGAGTGGACGGAGCAAGCCCCTATTCCATCTCCCTGTTCTAAAAATCAATTAAAAATAATAATAAATAATATGTGTGTGTGTGTGTGTGTGTGTGTGTGTGTGTGTGTCGGTGTCAGTATCAGTCAGTGAGTCAGTGTCTCTCTCTCTCTCTCTCTCTCTCTCTCTCACTCAGAGCTGCTGTGGAAGGAAACTTTTTTAAAAAGAACTTGCTTATTGAAAGAAAGATGTGTCTCAAGCTGCCGGGCCCTGTCCATTGTCATGTCAATGGCAGGACTGCTTTCACCAGGAACCCGTTTTTCTGGGTCAGAGGTTCCAGGGGACCTGTTTTGTGCGGACTTCCCTGTGTCCGTCCCTCCATGCCTTCCCCCCAGGACTTCCTTCTGAACACCTTTGTCGTTTCAGCGAGGGCCAAAAGCCTGCCTGTGAAAGGGAAGGATCAGCCGGTCAGCCCCCTGTTGGTCGCTGCTGCCAGTGCAGCAGGCGTGCGTGTGTATTCGGCCTCGTGTCCAGGTCCCTCAGGGACTTGAGGCAACTCTCCCCGGTGGTCTCGTGGTCAGGACCGGGCTTCGAATCCCGGTCGGGGGGGATGACTTTCTGCTGCAGATTAATTGGCACCTCTGAAAGAAAGTCTCCCCTCCTGAGCGTAAAGCTCCACCCTCACCACCACCGCCGCCTTTTCCACCCCTTGACAAACAGACAGACAGACAGACAGACAGTCAGTCCAGTTCGGGAGCGCAGCTTTCATTTGGAAGCAGACCCTGCTTGTTTCAAGTCAACGACGCCAAGTTATTTTGCACTTTGAATTATATCGCTACGTGCGAGCGGCACTCAGCCTTGGAGAAGAAAAAAATACCACTGAGCTGAGAAAGGTCTTTTTAAAACGGTTTCCTTCCACAGCAGCTCTGAGTGAGAGAGAGAGAGAGAGAGAGAGAGATATCAGCTTTATTCT